>NC_051157.2:90627086-90724586 GCF_013339745.2 Dermacentor silvarum
TTATCGGTATATACTATCAGTGCACTGCACGTCTCAGTCACGTAAGCTTGCAACGTGGGCGGGCATACAAGACTAAATCAACAGGCCTCAGAGAGCGCCACTAGTGCAAGGAACTTCCTGCGGAGTTGTGCATACCGCAAGGCTTTTGCTTGCCTTTAGTTCGACTGCTCCCTATTCTTACGTTATTAGCGTGGACGTTAACAGCCGTTATGATATGCCGGAACTAGGCGCCCTGCACTTCAGTTTACCTTACTCCCAAAAGCACAAAGAACCGGAACATCTGCAAACAAATAACTCGTCCCACACACCGCTTAAGCGTCTGTATACAGTCTTCATATCTCAGTCCGTGTTTGATTTTATTCATTTCCGGCAAGATAAAAGGCTAGCTGAGTGAACAAGCAACAGTAGTTGAGTAGTCAGATGACTGATTTATTACATTTAAATACCCTATATAGAGCTAGCCTTTTAGTGCTTTCGCGTCTGTCTTGCCGTGTGGGCTTGGCTATAAGTATGGTATACATGGGGTGCCCGCGGAGCGTGGGATGTGGGGGCGGTAGCGCGAGCTGCATTTTAGAGGCCACACCTCTGAGACTACAACCTCGCCGAGCGCTGTCGACAGTGCGCGCTCAGGGTATGAGATTCGTTGAGTACGGCTCTGGCTGCCGTGCTGCCAAAGAGGGGGTGATTTAGGAGAGAATAACGACGGCTGGCAGCGTTTTGAAACTGCAAGGGCAGTTTTCTTGACTACGTGTCCTGCCATGTTTGCTCACTAGATATCTAGAGGGAGATAAACTCTAATAGGTGCTGAAGATGCTAATCTAACCGCATGTCTTACATGCCACCCCAGATGTTTAGTTTGTAAGATAGGAAGAAAAATTAATTGTTTAAAAAATAATACAACTGCAGCGCTCACTCGTCAAATACGAAGATACGCAAGCTCAAGGAAGTTGTCGAGACTTGGCTAAGGCTTGTGTGCCGCAGGAAAATTGAAGTGCGTTTGTAGCGACTGCAATATACGTCACTTGTGCATACGTGGCCCTTCGGGTATTACGAGCGCCCTTCGGGTATTATTAATTTATAAATAAATAGATTTTGTTTTTGTTTTTTAAATTCGGAGGCCTTCCACTACTGTGTAGATGGAAGCCAGCGAAGCTGTGACTATGGTAGGTCTGCTATAGTGAATATTGCTATAGTGAATTTATATATTATATTTATTCACTATATTGAGCGTTTCGGCATGTTCGTCAAAGAGCAATGACACCGGCGCCTTGTTCTCGCCCGGCGCGATGGCCAAGTAGTGCGTTTGCTGCGCCAAGTCCGCCCCATCGCCATAGATTAGCGTATGAGCCACAGCGTTCATAGCCGCGGCACAATGCACGGCATCGCCAGGATCTTGACTTCAAGATCATGGAAGATATGGTTAAACGAGCGTCCTTCCCATAGCGAGTCCAATAGGCAACTGCTGATAACAGCGCTAGCGAGATCTCTACGTCACGATACAAAGGGGCACAGCGATTAGTGGGACGTGCCGCCGCCAAGTATCGCGACACTTGTGAAAGAGGCATCGGCGGTGGTGAGGGGTATAACAATGGGCCATCCGTCATCCGTTTCGACACCTGTGTTAAGGCACAGCAGGCGGGAAACCTCCACGGACATGGAACCAAACCACCACGCACATGGAGCCAAAATTTTGATCTCCTTCCGGTCTATCTATCTATTTCCGTTGCCGGATGCGATCTCCTGGAACCTAGCCTATAACAACTTCGCTGTAAAAAAATGTCACAGTTTCGCCCTAAGGGCGAAGCAATGAATGTGATAGCAACACAGCAATGTCATACGAAGTAAGGTGAGCGGCTTTGGTAGCAATATGAATTGTAGTAAACATGAGCTGATTAAGTAAGCAGGTGTGCTGCGGCGTAAGTATACCGACATGAAGAGAGACTCGATGACCACGAGAAGGCGCGTGTGAAACGGTGGTGTTGATGAGAAGCGCTTCCCGTGGGCAGCGCGTGCAAAGGGACACACCTGTAGCGCTGCACTGCCGATCCGGGCAGCATTGCATGTGTAGCGTGCGTTGGAAAATGTGGCCCGACTATTACTAACTGATTGAACAAGCATGGTGTGAGCGCGCACAAACAAACAAGAATAGATCACACTGAATGACTGCAGACAACGACTGTCAAAACGCTGGCAGCAAGCCCATACGCTGCAGCGGGCGAAGGTACGTGCGGTCTATCGCTTCAACGGAAACTGAGCGGCGAATGCACGGCGCATAAGGGTCAGAGCCGTGTGGAGATAAGAGGCGAGCGACGAGCGCGGTTGTTGGCAGAGTAGAAGTGCCCCCCCCCCCCCCCCCCCCACCCGCGCTCCCTCCGGCGCTGGCTTCCCGCTTCCTTGCTTGTGCGTGGGTGATTGAGTGCGTTCGCTCTCCGTGATAGCGCGCGTCCCCGCATGCTTCCGCTCGGGCATACGGCGCGCGGCGAAGATTTTATCTATAGGGAACCTCACGGTGACGACGACGGCGACGGCAGAAATCCGGTTGAAGTGTCCATATAATTGCTATCGCAATAAAAGACAGAAAACAAGAGGACAAGGCTATAGAAGTTCTCATCACGTTTTTTCACAGAGGACTAATAAGGCGGTCGCGCTCGAAGTCACGTAGAGCTTTGAGAGCTTGTCTCCGTTTAGAGGTATACAGGACCTGGTTCAAGCGGTTCCGTTACCGATAAAAGCCGTTAAGATGCTGACCTTTAATGAAAAGCCAGTGCGAAATGCCTTGACTATTTCGTTCTTCTGAATGTTTTTTTTTTTTTTGCTTCTAGGGAGCTTTGATAATTCTATCTATGGTTTTCGAGCAGCAGGTTCGTTAACAGCCGAAATTTCCGTTTAGTCGCTGCTGATAAACAATCGATTACTTCCAGATTAAGCTGGCTGAGAGCTGTGCGCCTGAAGTTAGACGTCCCCTCGGCAGAGCGCGAGCGGGCGGAATTGATTTGCAACAAATGCGGGATCCATGCAGACACCACTCGGGACAGGTTTGTTGAGTATCCAGCTCTCGTTCTCACATTTGCTTTGCGCGTGGACAAGTGCATCGACTTCTGACTCGAAGTACTGCATACACTTGGCTGCCACGCGCGCAACCCGTTCACCTGCACGTGAACGGGTTCCGATAACCAAGGCAAATGAAGGAAAAGGGCACGTCATTAATAAAGCATTCTCGGTTATTAATGCTCGCGCGTGGCATGATGGGGGCCAAATGAGATTCGTGGCTCCGATATATAGACGCTGGCGCGTTGCTGGTAAGGCCCGCGCTTGCCGTTGATGTACGCGTTCATCGCCCAACTTGGGGCGTCTAGTTAGTGCGCCTCCGTAGTTCATGAGGGCGGCTAGCGCCGTATAGACCTTCTTTTGTGCGAAAACGAGCTGAGTAACGATTATTAACGAGGGGTGTATATCGAATGGGCAGCTTAGCGCGGAACCAGAGGCTGTTTACCGGTCATTGTTGTTTTCGACGAACTTAATGAACTCGCTTAGGCCGCCCTTATTGACTCCTAATATGCCGCTTCCTGGACCGAGAGTCCTTAGCAAGAAATTACCATGATGCTCCAGGCCATAATCTCGTGCTGGCTTTTAGCTGCCGGCTTACTGCGTGTGATTAGTCATTTTTTGGTTCGGTAGAAACGGTACAAAGTTCTGCTATATATTTAGTGCTTGCGTGCAAATAACCTGCGTTATCGTTCCATCAGTCGTAAGGCTCGAATAAAGCGAATATGTGCTAATTTATTGCTAATTATACGTATTCTAGCGTGCGTGACTTGTAAATATGGATATTTAAATCAAGGAGCATTTATTAAGAGAACTGTACTCTTAAGTGGAAATTCCCTGTCAGCTATAGTGAGCAACTTCTGTAATAATGTGCGCATAAAGACAGCTTTTCTGTGCTGACAGTAATATTTATCTTACAAGTATCGGGAACTATTGCGTAATCTTTCTCCTGGGGAAATGCTTCATTCAGGATTTTAACTACATACGTGATAGATTTCTACATTGTATCATACCTCGTGCATTCCAACATTCTTACTCGAGTTCAAGCCATAGAGAACGGCGCTGCGTTGTGCTACATGGCGTCATTGCAGCGAAGCCCTCCTTTAAATTCTGGCAACGAATGGCGACTGCACAATGCGTCGCACTTGCCTTAACGGGTATTTAGGTGAACAGCGTCACTTTGCACGACCATAATTCAGAAAAGCTTCTCAATCACACCTGATTTAATACTACTTCATTTACTTTTTTCGTCTTTCGCCACTCCTTGTTTGTATCTGTCGATATTTGTTTCCTCCACTGCTGAAATTCGCTGAAAACAGTTCTACTGTTATAATTTTGCTTTTCAGTGCGCGCGTTCATGTCCTCTCACATTCTTTCTATTTTTAATACCTTGTGTGGATAGGAGTGTTTTAATTAGTCGCATTCTTCTGTTGTCGCTTGTACCGCCTTAACTTCTTCGTCTAGCGTCCACTCAGCTGTCGGGGTTCTTACGGTTGATTTAGCCTGAGCGAGAGAGGTTTATTTGAAGAAAGGCAGAGAGGTCGGCTTGAGCGTTAGTTTGCTCTGGCCTGCTACTCTACACTGGGGAAGGGGGGAGGGGATAAAAAGAGCGATGAATGATGATGATAAGATTAGGAGGTGCCTATGTACATGTCCATCCCGTTGAGGT
Source organism: Dermacentor silvarum (assembly GCF_013339745.2). Classification (NCBI taxonomy): domain Eukaryota; kingdom Metazoa; phylum Arthropoda; class Arachnida; order Ixodida; family Ixodidae; genus Dermacentor; species Dermacentor silvarum. The sequence goes on from NC_051157.2 coordinate 90,631,801, forward strand.
CATACAACAATATTCGTTGAGCCTGACAATATTCAGAGTAAGGTAGCTTAGGTAAAATACGTGAAATCCTTTAATGGCAGCCCCAATCAGCTACTCTATTTACCTTACAAGAAATTAGCTTAGTTTAGATTAGATTCTGGGGTCCTACGTGCCAAAACCACGATCTGATTATGAGACACGCCGTAGTGTGGGACTCCGGATTAATTTTGACCACCTGGGATTTTTTAACGTGCTCCCAATGCACGGTACAAGGGTGTTTCTGCATTTCGCCCCAATCGAAATGCGGCCACCGAGGCCGGGACTTGATGCCGCGACCTCGTTATTAGCAGCGCAACGCCAAATCCACTAAGCAACCACGACGGGTGGGCTACAAGACATTATGCAGATCGAGGACGTGTGGTGGAAAAAAGTGAAGCGAAGCGGTTCGTGATGTGGTTAATTAACTGTTATACAACTTACTTCGACGTTTACAATTGTCTTTACTTTAATTCAAGGCAACGTGTATTTCCATGCGTTGTATATGTTTATGGCCCACGCAGGTCCCGACTTTATAGCCATCTAATGTTAATGTTTATTGTCCACAAGCTATGTCGAAATTCAAACAGCAGTCCATGCAGATATGTGACGTGGAACGTCGACACAGTTATGTCACGTGGACGGAGGCGACGCGCGATGTCTGTCGGTGGAAGAATGGTGATGAGAGCTGCAAGGGGGCGCAGAGGTGAGGCGTATAACTAAAAAAATGTCGCAGTTTTGCCCTTAAGGCGAAGCATCAATTGCGATGGCATCTTAGTAGAGAGCTATACGGAGTAAGGATAGTAGTTTTATCAGCTGTATAAACTTGGACATGTAGCAGCACCAGCAGCGCGCAGAACTGTTGTCGACGCCGTCGGTGTTTTGCCCGCGTTCGCACCGAACGCGCGCGGCGTTGGTGACTGTTGCCGGTGCCTCTGGCGGCGGCTCGGAGGTTTTCGACGAGATCAGAACGGGACACTCGTCGAGCAGCGTCGAAAGTCTTTACCACCTTCTTGCCTCGCAACGTTTTTATATAAATATGCATTTGGTGGCGCAGCTGAACGTCGCCTCCCCTCCCTACCTCAGTTCCCCCCACGGCCTTTTGCGCGACGGAAGAAGTCGCGTTTGCTCTCCGCCGTGCGTTCACTTCCCGTGAAAGCCCGCGCGAGGCGACTCGCACATACAGCATATGGCGCGCGGCGACGATTTCATCGCCGTTGAAGTTCATACGAAACCTATTTTTTATGATTTAATAAACGTATTTCTCTCTCTCTCTCTCATACGAAACCTCACGGCGACGCCGAAGGCAGAAATCCGCTTGGAATGTCCATATAATTGGTATCGCAATAATACACTCAAGGCTTTATACCCCTTGTCTCACATTGGCACACATCCAGTGGCTCAAGAATGTGGGAGGCCAAATAGAAGAGATAAAAGAAAATCAATGAGGCCGTTGAAAACTATGCGCTATCTTATTAAGAGGTCGTGCAGTTTAGAGATACCTATCGACGGATAGGCTGACAGGATTTGCGTAGTAATTGCATTTGTGAAAACATGTAACTATAGGTGGTGCTCACTGACGCTACATCGTTTCTCAATATTCCGTGCTATGTAAGCCGGAGCGTCGGATGGCACATACACAGTTTTTAGAAATGGTGTACCCGAATGAAGAAAAGCAATTAAGCCGGCCAATATCATGCGCCCCTACATTCTGTGTGCTTTAGAGACACCTCTGCTTGGTCCGTCTTTCTCCGACTAATGCAGTTTACTGTTGCACTTATCTTAAGGATTGGCCCACTCTAGTCGGCACGCCGACCCCGGATTCAGTGTGATAGCCAAGGGGGACCAATCCAGGAGACAGTATAATGCGTGGTCACGTGGTTGGGGTATTTGCGTTCTGCCGCCTTCACTAGCAGTCAGGTAATCGCTAGGGTGCTAAACGCTGTCCAAGATATAAGCAGTTGGATGGCATTTATTTAACCACTTCACGATAGCTTCTTTTCTCAGATTCCAGCATGTGGGTTGGAGATGCATAAATTTTTCCCATGTTATTTCTACATTTCTTTAGAGAAATTTCAGCGAATCCCTCATTGTGCTTTCGTCTACACAGAAGTGAAAGGGAGCACTCAAAACACTGATAGTGTGCACGCGTTCGAACTGTTTTTTTATTTTTCAACCTTGCGCTTAAACATGACATTACGTCATCCACGATTTCTTAACTGTTCATTTCGTTCCTGGTTAATCCGCCTTTCTTTCGAGTATTTATCATCATTCATCGCGATTTTGCCCATATATAACTGAAACGGAGTAACAGGAAGCCCCTGCATTTAACCTCTCCTCTTGATCCCCTAGCTAAATCTACCGATCTACCGCCACCACCGCCGCCTCCTTCGCAGGGAGGCATCTTTAATTAATGAATTCATTCTGCATTCGTTGCGTTCGTGACCATCGTTGTCATGATCATTATCATCATCAAGCAGCAGCCTATATTAGACCCACTACAGGACGGAGGCCTCTTCCGGTGATCTCCAATTATGCGGCAGCGCAGTCTTGCGTCAAATGACAAAATCCTATGCCTGCAAATTTCCTAATTTCATCACACCACCTGATTCTCTGCCATCCTCGACTGCACTTTCTGGCACCCATTATGTAACTCTAATAAACCATATGTCTAATAGACCATCTGTCTTACATAATACATTGCCTTTCCAACTCCATTTCTTCTTATAAATTTTGATAAGAATATCGGCTATTAATTCATACTAGTGTCCTTCTGTCTCTCAACGTTATACCTCTCTTTCTCCTACCATCGCTCATTGCGCTTTTCTTAACCTTTTTCTCAAGCTTTTTTGTTAACGCCAACTTCCTGTCCTATGTGTCATTACTGGGTCATTGCAGTGACTGTACACATTTCTTTTCCATCTTTATGCCCCACTCGATTCAGATCTGTGGACCCATGCTGTAAGAAAATTGAGTTGTTCTCCTGTGTCCCCTGCTCTGTCAATTTCGCTGGTGAAAACATATTGTGTCAGGAGGAGAAGTACCGTTGAGCAACACGAAAGAGAACATCCAGATTGCTTTCAAGAGGTCTCCCACAGAGGCATTTAATCAGGCTTATTAGTCAGAGTATTGGAGACGCTAGCGGTTAACTTCGCGCCATGTGATAACGCTTTTGTCATGTGGCGTATAACATTGTGCTGGCAGTGGTTTTTCTTATGGTGTTTGTTCTCTGAGGCCAAAACTTTCATTTCGTGGTGGGTTGTCAGCCAGCGTGACCCTCACAACCTTCTCGCTATGTATTCACGCAGTGGAATGCTCCGTGAATGCTCGTATTCGTTGTAAAAGGGTTGCACCTGGAGCAAATCATCTCAAAATCCTGGTTATCCCAGTGAACAAACGCATATGCGACCTCGGTCGCAGCGGACAGCCGAGCGGCGTTGTGTCAGCGCGTGCTTGGCCTTTCGCCTAGCACGATAGGCCCACAAAGCTGGCGGATTTCAAAGATCTTATCGCAATCTTTTATGTTCCCGTGGTAATCACGGCGATCCGCCATGGGTCGTTGCTGCCTGTCACCCGAGAAGTTTTAAGCCAACGTCGAAGCTTTAACACCACGCGATGTTGGCATGTCCGGGGCTCGCACGCCACACTGCATGCCAGTAAGCTAGCGAAAGCTACAACTGTGCGCCCGGTGCAGCGGCGCAGCAGCAACTCAGCCGGCAAGCGCGCCTCCCCGCTGCTGTCTCGCTGCTGGACCAAGAGCGCGCCAGCGCGCGCCGTTGCGTGCGGCCATGACCCGGTCGAACCAAGGTCGCAACCTGCGTCGATCCCGTATGCCCGGCACGTACTACCTCGACAACTCTCCTCAGCCGCTCGCACACAACGGGGGGTTCGTGCTCCGAGCGAGCACGCACGCACACTCTCTTTTATTCGCCTCAGTCGTAATCTTTTCTTCTCCACTCTTGGCTTTATTCTTTTTTTTTTCTTCTCCGTGCCTCTGTCTCCGTCCCCAAGACGTGTCCGCATCTCCTCCTGGCTGGGCGCCTTTGAGGCTTCGTCTTATCCCCCACCTCTCTCTCTCTTTTTCGCTGCCTCTCTCCCTCGTTAGTTTTATCCGCGCTCGACTCTCGGTGCCGCCTAGTCGCGGCAGCGCCTTGCATCGTCGTTGCCAACGCGGAAAGAAAAACAGAGCAGGAGGAACAAAAGAGAAAGGAGCAAGAAGAAGAAAGGATGCCGCGGCGGCGGTGAGCGGCTGACCCGCTGTGTCCGGGGTGCCGCTGTCCTGTGGCGGTAACAATGCGAAAAAGCGAAATGGACGACGGGGGAAGGGGACGCTATCGACGACGTCCGACAGCGCGCGAGCACAGCAAACGCGCCGCTCTGCGCGCCCTTTCCATCACGTTCGAATCTCTCTCTCTCTCTCTCTCTCTCTCGGGGCCGTCCGTCTTGTTGTTTTGCGTCGAAAGCGGATCCTGCTTTATTTCGCTCGTTGTTCCCTATGCGCTGAATAATTACGTCTCTGGGCCACGCCGGAGATTGGTCGGATGCCGCGCGTGCCAGGTGTGCAGTTAATCACGCTGTTGTGTATCTTGCAGCATTGCTTAACACGCGCTTTCCTACTGTATACGTATATCACTTCTCGTGATTCGGTTTCTTCCTGTGGTACATTGACTGGGCTGCATGCTGCAGCTCAGTCGTTGTATTGTCAAGCTATTTCCTGGTAAACGCTTTCGTTGGTCTATATGAAATGCTGAATGTAACACTCTAATGAAACTATTAAGCAGCTAGCCGGTAGCGTGCAATAATGAAAAGCTAACGGCATTATATCGTAGGTGATGAATATGATTCGTTGATTGCTGTGGGGATGAAAAATCGAAACGCATTACGTGTTCGCCTTTGTTCTCTGCGCCACTGTATGCAAATTCTCACCGCATTCCTATAACGGCAAGAGTAGCCGTAACTTTCGAGCATTCGCTGCGACGTAACGCTCGCGTCAATATAACTATTACTACCACTTACAAAAATTAAGATAAATACTGATATTAATGATATGCTGAAGACGTCAACCTGTTTGATCGCTACTCCAGGGACTCCAGGGTCAATGTGGCCTTCTCAGTAGAGGCGCGCGGTTTTCCTGGTGCGCACGTCGCAACTGTGACAAGTTTTCGGGGATTCGTGGGAAGAGAATGAAAATGTTATCTTTTTTGAACTCGGAATACCTTGCTGGAAAGAACTCCTTCGTGGAGACGAGAGGTTGTTGGAACCATCTACGTTTTGGTGACATTTAGCATGCGTAGCCTCTGCATGAGATGTCAAGTGTAAAGCTCGGGATGTTTCTTGCTGAATTGCGTAACTTTGGCCTGAGAGAATGCGTTCTGTACTTCTCTATATACATTGACACTACTTGCCCTTATTGTTGTTGATGAGCGCCACAACCACGAGGCAGCACCAGTCGGCTTTGTTGCGTAAACGTCAAGCCTTTCTATGTGATGTAATGCAAGCTGGTATAACTAAATCACGTACGCGTATTGCCTTTCACACTGCTTAAATATGGCAAGATTTTTCACAGCAATGGCTGAGTGAGAAAGAAAGAAAGAAAGAAAGAAAGAAAGAAAGAAAGAAAGAAAGAAAGAAAGAAAGAAAGAAAGAAAGAAAGAAAGAAAGCGAGTTGCACCTTGCACCCGGGGTGTCAGAGCAGCTTTCAAAAGTGTTCATTTAGTTATTTACCAACATTCTGGCGATCTATTGAGAAACCAAGCAGTCGGAAAGCGATCAAAGATGGTTGGCATGCTTGAACTTTCATTGCCTGCTCACCTCCGACTTTGACGACATGGAAAATATGGGCATCCGATATTGTTGACGCGTGCACGTGCATCGTGGGAGTTAAGCCACCCCTTCCACACAGTAGGCTTTAGACGCAGAGATCGTTTTAGAAAGAGGGAGATGCATAGATGCTCGCGCATCGAATCTGTGCCAAGAGACGTGGGCGTTGTTCGGGGGACCCCAGAACATATTGGAAATTGACATGGCTCCTGGGGAGAGCCTCGGAGGCGATGAGCCGGGTGTGTTCAGGGCGGACTGCGGTCTCGAGCTCAACTAAACAAGGGAAAGGGATGCAATGCGGTGCGAATTACAAATATGGGAAAACGAGAGGTGAAGACATCAACGGCGCAACGTGGAATATTTTCATCCCTATTGCCGTGACTCTGAATGCAGTGTCCCGTGTAACACCCAAGGTGCAGCGCGCACGGGTACTCATACTGCGCATATATTTCCTTCGTCCCATCAAGAAGGACAGTGAACGCGTGTTCGATAGTTTCGTGGAGTCATGATAGCTGTGACCACCGATTAGAACTCGTCAAAGCGCAAAGTAAAGAGAAGGAGAAAGCCGGATGCGCTTCCCATGCAAAGCAAGAAGGCGGCCACCCCTGAGAGAGATCCAAACGTGATGGAACGAGATGGGCGATCAAGTAAAGTGCATGAAGCAGCAGTGCGAGTTCAAGTATCAGCAAGTAGGCTTGTCGTCCGCGAGGTTGCGATAGGCAAGTAAGGTAATTTTTTGCTTGAGCAGCGCAGAGAAGTCATGAGCTATCCGTTCTGCACCTTCTGCGCGATCTTCAAGTGAAACACTGATCATTACCAACTAGCCCAAAAGTCGTTCCTGGTTACGTCATAGGCACTCCTTGGAACAAACCTAGGCTTCACATTTGTTGAATTTTAGTTCTGCTTACGCTAAAAGTGTTATTGTTGTAATCGCCGCACCAGATGCTTCCTTCGGCGTACGTAGAAGTAAGCCGCATGCTTTGCTCGTTTAAGTAGAAGTACATACAGCTCTTCCTTTCCGGTACTAATATTCTTTAGGGTCGGTTCTTTGCAGTCAGTAATCAGAAGTACTATTAAAGCGTTGTTGACAAGTAACACATTGTTAATAGTTATGCAGCTCATCGGCGTAAGAGTACAGAAAAACTTGCGAGTGTTATAAAACGTTCGTACTTCTAACAACGGGCATTCAATTTGAAAATTGTGCGCTAGTCTCGGTCTAATGCAATTTCGCGTTCAAGTTAGGACGTATTTATTGATCCGGCCTACAATTATAAAGACCTGATTGGTGGCATAGCAAATGATGGAACGACTACGGGAGTTTTGACAAACGCGTCGTTCTTCTCAGCTACAGCGTGAGGCCATCGTCTTCCCCCATAGCTTTCGACACCACACGTGACGGGTACGTGAACAAGCAGCTAAAACGCTGCAGAAGCGCGGCGAAAGATCCGTTTCTCCGCGTACATTGCTTCGACAAGACGAATAAGCGCGCTGATAATGAGCACGTGTCCGAGCTCTGCTAACCCTTGGCGATTGCCAGCAGCGGGGAGGGCAGCGAAGTTAATTAGTTTCTGCGCGCGCACGCGACGACCTGGGGAGAAATCGAGGACTCTCCGCCGCAGTCGTTGTTCCATCTGCTCAGCCCCGAAGACCGCTTCTTCTTCACGCACGTGCGTCGTGAGGTGAGGCAGCTTCGCGCGCGCGCGAGCGAGAAAAAAAAATTAATAAAAAGAAACAGGGTGAAAGGCAGGACTCCATTCCGACTCAGCAGTCGGTCACGAAATTAAGGAAGCAGGCCTGCGACAACAAAGCCAAGGCGGCAGGCAGTCAGGCGAAGAGGGGGGGGGAGGGATTAAGAGGGAGACGGAGTGGCGAGATCACGGCGCATTCGTGTTCTTCGATTCTGCTTGTTTCGTTTTCGGACGTTCTCTTTTCTTTCTGGCACCTGGCCGGCGCGCATCTCTTATCGATGGCGTTAATCGTTTCCGATTTCTTTGTTTGAAGGCGCCTTCGTGCGGCGTCTTTCGGAATTGATTACCACTTTTGCGGCATTTATCATGAGCAACGACCAAGCGAACGTTCGTGTTTCCTCCGCGCGGTCGAGCTTTCGCGTGCGTCGTTCTGGACTTGCGTTTTATTTTCATTTTCGTTCTGAGCTGCAGCCGCTGTGCATGCCCCGTTGTCGATTATGAGGGTGCCCTTCCACGGCGACTTGTCGCGGGCCAACCGCGTGAGGTCATTTGCTTAGCGTGCGTGTCACGCATCGACTTGTGTTTTTCTCAGCGGATACGTTCACCCGCATTCGTCTAGGGTTACGAGGGGGTGCGGGGTCAACAAGGTGCGGGGTGGTGCGCTCCTATTTCACCTGGATCCCGCGTTCGTTTCATTTCAGTGGTACTCGGAGCATTATAAATTGCTCGGCGCTTTTCACGCTCCGGTTTGGATGGAGCGGCAATTCGAGGCCGCAACGGAAGCCCAGACCACTTGGCACTGGCGTACGCTTTTAAGTGTAACGTATAGCAGGGTGCTTCGCGAGCAGGAGTCGGCGCGACAAACTGGTTTTATCATTTAATAGACTGGTCTTTTCAATACTTATTGACCTGTAATGAATCTTGCGAGGCTCCAACACAATCTACTGCTTGTAAGCGTGTGAGCTCTTGCCTTCCATGTTCGTAAAGCTGGAGATCACTGAAATTTGATCTTTTGTAGAAGGACCAACAGGAAGAGCGCTTCTTCAGATCATTGTTCAATGGGCGCGACAAGCAAACACCTGGTCTGAATTAATGACAAGTCGAAATCCTTGCTCATTCGCAAACGCGAAGTTTGTTTGTCCCCCAGTAACCACCCACAATACGTTGAATCACTTTTTTCTCGAACGCGCTACCCGTTCGCTTGCTCTCTACGACGTTTCGGTTTGCTTCCTTGAACTTATCAGCGCTATTTTGTGACTCCTCAGTGTACAGCACGATGAACAGCTCACGTTGAACCACCACATGCAGTATGCGTGCGCTCGCATTCTTTCTTTCTTTCTTTCTTTCTTTCTTTCTTTCTTTCTTTCTTTCTTTCTTTCTTTCTTTCTTTCTTTCTTTCTGTTCACTGCGTTTTCCTTACCCGCGTGTTCACACTGCAAGCATTTTCCTTTCTGTACGCGCGTACAGTCACTTTATCGCGCCCAGGTTTCCGCAGCAGCGCCCTTTCGTAGTTGTGTCCTATCGCTGCGGGCAACACTCTTTTTGCAAGTTTGAGAGAGCGGCAACCGAGACTGCCGGCCGCGCACGACTTGCTGGGACGCCGCCGCCGACGACAACGAGCAATGGACGACGACGCTTCCAAAAGTATTCGCCCCGCCGCCGCCGCTTCGTTGCTGCGCGGTTCGCGAGCGGCCGGCCGGCGCTGTGTTGCGTGCGCGCCGCGAGTCGTGATCGGGCGCCGGGTGACGGCTTGCATACGCAATGAGCCCCGGCGGGCCGCTCGCGCGTCCGCACGCACGCGCGCACGGCGGGGCCGGCGAAAACAATGGCTTGCGCCTGCGGGCGCGCTGCACGTTCTCTCGGAGTGCGCCGTATTACCCCCGGCGCGTGATTTGCGGCCCTCGCCGGCAGAACGTCACGACCGGCGCCGCCGCCGCGCTTGCCCTTCCCCGCATCCTTCTTCTCCGCTTGCGCGGACGAAGTGGCTCGCGCGCGAGCTCGTTGTTGTGGCGTTACCGCGCTCGCGCGAGAGCGTATGCATGCACGCCTGTTCGGTGCGTCTCTCTTTACTGCATGCAGCCGCAGTTGAACGACTTGGCGGGGGAGGTATTATGGGGAGCTGAAGAGCGCTACGCGACGCGGCCTTTGTACTGTGCCAAAGAAACAAAAAATAATGACCAAACCGATAGGAAAAGCTTTGGTGTACTCGTGCAAGCAATTTTGCTTTGTGTGTATGTGTGTGCGAGTGGCAGCTGGCGGGAGTCTCGTCTCCAGTTTTGGGAAGCCCTTGGTGATCTTAAAGCGAAGCTTTTGTTGCGAATTCTCGGGAACTTTCATGAGCCGCGGCTGCTGAGTGCTGCTGCTGCTGCCGCCGCTGTGATGCCGAATAGCTCATACTTAAAAAAAAATCACGCAGAAACTCCTCTGGGAGTTGTCTAAGTATGCGTAAGCATTGTGCCACTTGCTCACCTCCACGCAGCCCGGTGTCATTATCAATGTCGTTAAACTTGATCCAGCCAGTATAAACGACAGCGCTGCGGCCACACGAACTGCTGCGAACGGCGGCGCAAGGTGAATTGATGACGCAAGCAAACTACTGCAGGTGGTGCCCCAGTTGCGCTGATGACGTTCCGATCATTACATCGCTCTTTACAGCCTTATCCATCCGCGTCGAACCATTATGAGCCGTAATCAACCGGAGTCTGGCGGCGGTTGCGTATGGCGCGGCCGCGCGGGCCCTATCTCCCCTCGTCATCGTCGCTGTCGCCGTCGGTGTGGTGGTCCATATGGATTCTTCGATATGCTAGATAGATGCTACGTTATTGAAACACCAATGTTGCTCTAAACAGGTTTTATAGCCTTGAATAATTTGTTTGTCAGAATTTCCGCATTCGCAGAACGCCAAGAGCAGTCATGAAACATTACCGTTAAGAAAATAACAGTACTTGGGCTCACAATCTCAAAGTGACGCTGTTTGACTGGTACCGGCACCAGTGCTTTTCAGGGAGCTGATGTTTCACTGGGCGCTTACTAATGCCTTTGGTGTCATCCAGTTTTATCTCTTGCAGCACCGTGGTGTGACGCGTGCGACTCCACGGGGGGCGCTCATGACGCTAGCATTCTGAGACGCCTGGTAGCTTCCATTGCACTGTTCCTTCTGCCCGGCAGAAATTGCCTTGTGTGCTGCTTCGAGCCATGTCGCACCCGCATATAGTTGTAACAACGTCCGAGGAGTTGAAGAACAATGCTAAACCTTTATTGCTGTCAATACTTCGCCCCATATACAGGCGAAACTGCCAACTTGTGACCGACATCACCTATGGCGGAAGTGTTCCTATTTCATTGGTTGCTGAATGTGTACCGACTTTCGAGGGCCAAAGCGAGACAATGCAAGACCTGGGAATCTCAAAGAATTTGAGGGACGCTTAAGCTTCGCCTTTAAGAGTGGAACATAACAGCATTCAAAGATCCCTGGCTACTTGTCAGGCTTTTTTTTCTCGTATATTCAAATTACCATCCGACGCTATCACGTCTGCATGTTGTAGTTAAGTCGTACTTTACGATTTTTCTGGCGAATTTTACTTTGAGAAATTCAATTTTTGTTCACTAACGCCTTGCGCCACGTGAAGGGCCTGCCCAGTCGGGGTGGTTCGGGATGATTTCGGCATGATTATGGTTCGGCATGATTATATCCGCCCACGACGCCGGCGCTTACGCCGACGCCGGATTTTCTTCGACACGGGGCCCTTAACGCTATCCCGTTAATATAGCTGAGTGGCACAGTTCGTACGGTTTAGGTACTATCGAACGGAAACGATACACCAGGGCATTTGACAGCAGGAGTTAACTTAGCCGTATTATCCCCGAAAAAATGCCGATATGTTTATTGGCAACGCTTGGGGTACAGGTGGTGACAGCGGGGATTGAAAATTAAAGCGTCTGCGAGTGCACCAGATGGCGAAATAGCTATAATTTTACAATGTATATACGGGTAAAACACGTTCAAAAGCTAAGAGTGTTGTCTATGTGGTACTATCTCAAAATTGGTATCGTTGACACCATAGTAAAATGAACGAGAGGGATATAAGGAAGGCTTTAGTGGAAGTTGGAGCGACAGCCGCTTGGAAGGCTTGATAGGCTTTTTCAGATGAAATTGGGTGTGAGCTCAGGCGACATTCACACTTCTTGAATGCTCCCGCACAAATGCACAAACGCTCGAAGCTGTTAACTGAATTTTGTCAAGTGTTGTGTATATTTAAAAGATCAGCAGTCTATTTGTCACGCGCAATGTACAGGTGGCGTTGATTTTTCTTAGAAGGCAAGAAGAACATGACGTATGTCTAAGCACATAAAGGTCGCAGTATTCCGGGCATAACTTAGAGGGCAGCAGCCGAATTTTGAGTAGAAAGGAGTAAATGGGAGCCACATCACGAATGAGTCGTTGAAACGCATGCTTGGGGTCTTCTGTCTTGTCCGTGTAGCACATGTGGCATATGAAAGTAGCAAGCGGGCTTTAATGGCGCCCGCACGCGCAACGTGGCAAAGAGATGCGAATGCTACAAACTGTGCTGATACATGCATAATTCTTACCCCCAATCCCCCCCCCCCTTTTTTTTCTTTCTTGCGGTTTACGTTGTCGTCGTTGCGGAGTATGCATCATATAACGATTCATAGCTACGAAACTTCACCAAACGTTTCCCTGCCAAACCACTTCGGAGCAAAAATGCGGCCGACTCCGTTAGGACGGCTTCTCCGCACTACCCCTCCCTCGATCGCCTGCAAAGCGGGCTCCGCCGCAGCGCGCGATGGGCGGGAGCCTGGCCTTCCGGGAGGCCAATTCCATTAGCGGAGTCGTGACTGCCGCCCATACCATGCGCTCGCTGGAGTCCGCTCGCCGCCGGCTCGCATACATACACGCCCTATTGTGCGGCGACCACTGCCGCGTTCCCCTGGTGCAGCTATTGCATCCGCAGTGATGTCCGCCATCACAGTTTTCTTTTGCGAGTGGGCTGCTTCGCGCCCGTTCACATAGGTGCGACGGCTATGCTCCACCGGTGCTTCACCCGTGAGAATATGTTCCTGGGTCGCTAAATTAAAAGAAAAAGAAAAACTGCTTACCTTTTTTTTTTCTTTGCTCGTCTTTATTACGTAACATTTCCCAAAGGCGTTCTCCATGCATAACATTAATTACTCCTCGCATCCCGCTCTGATTCAGACTCATTGCGATGCTTAACGCTCGACGACTGAATAGCTGCCATCACAGACTAACACGTAAGGAGAGGCCATGCGGCTTTAGTTTGAGAACAATAAATAAATGTATTTTGAATTTCATCAATCATATTAAGGGTGATGGCTTAACGCGAGAAGGGCGAACGAAGCTGCCCCACGTACATCCATGTATAAACTGCAAATCTACTCTCAGGTAACGCAACGACTGATGAAATATATGGATATGAGATGCGATTAAAATCATGTCATTTGTTGTTCCTCCAATATGTCCAATGTGGCTGGCGACTGTGCTCACAGGCCGTTGATTGAACATGTTGCTGCGCAAGGACGTTGTAGCTGTTCGTCAAATTATCTGCGCTTTTTATTCGAAGTGTGTGAACTTAAATTCGTTTGAACAGCACTTATCAGGGCACGCAAGTGGATGGAAATAATGGCTTTAATTTTCAGTCAGGTGAGAGCTTTACACCAGCGAAAATCCAGCGCACTCAATAAGTGTATCAATCGTCTCATCCTCTGCCTAAGTTAGGCGTTATCCTGGACTATCTCGAAGGATAAGCTTCGTCTACACGCCATAGAGATGAACAAATTGCCTCTATTCGGAGCTACTTGGCCCAAAGTCGCAATTATCTCAGCGGGCTGCTTCCAACAGCTCAAAAATGGTTATTTCCTAGGAAACTGTTGAAATGGAGACAGAGAGAGAAACTTACTTTAATCATAAGCTCTATACGTCAGTATGGCTGATGGCCTGGCGTGTAGCTCCAGATCTTTATTGATGGGTTGGTTGTCGTGGCGCTGCTATAAGCAAGAGGTCACGGGAGCAAATGCTGGCCGCGGCGGCAGCGTTTCGATGGGGGCGAAATGCGAAAACGCCCGTGTCCCGTGCATTGGGGTCACGTTAAAGATTCCCTGGGGATCAAAGTCAATCCCGAGTCCAGCACTCCGGCGTTCCTCACATTCAAATCGTAGTTTTGGCACGTAAAACCCCAGAATTGAATTGTGTGTCGCGTGTGCTCGCAGCGGTCTCTCTGGGGGTCAGTGTATCTTTTTTTTTCTGATTAGATCCATCTAGCGACTTTTACATGTGGCGAGGCCTCAGTAGGTAAGGATAAGCATGTCTTCACTGCATCAGGCTCAGCGTTACGTAGACAAATAACTTTAAAGGAACGCCAAAGACAAACACTTCATGAGTTCAGACTTTTATTCAAACAGTATATTTTTAAAAGTCTATTTTCGATAATTTCCCGTTAAAAGATTGATAATTGGTAGAAAGAAATGAAGGTAAAAGGCCCAATTTTATAACTTCGCTCCAAAATTACAGCGCCGGTACGTTAGTGTGACTCAGTAAATGTTCTCAAAACTTTCTAAGTTCATTCATTGACTCTTTTAAAATACATTGCAGCTCATCTTTAGCTATAACACAAGATTACTATGCCCGAGCAGAAGCCGTTAGGGTCCATGACGTCACGGCGCTCTGGTGCGGGAACTTCAAGGTGACGTCGCCAGCTGTCTTTTATTCTTGCGTCATTTGTAGCTTACCGGGCAAGAGCGGCTGTTTTGTTATTGTAGAAGGGTAATTTAGCAATATAGCCTAACTTATTATTAATGCGTAAGCATTATATGACCCATGAATCAGAAAGTCCGGCGTCCGTTGTTGTCATCCGATGATGCTAAAACGCACGTGACCAAATGATGGCGTCACATTCCCGGCGTTGGACATGCTGCGGCTACCACTGCGAAATTACGTGGTGAACAGGCACGGCGCACTGACGCCGTGGCCTATTCTCAAAATTGTAATAACGTGTATTAAAGTGGATTAAGGTGAATTAAAGTGTATTACGGTATATTAAAGAGGATTAACTTGGATTACGACTAGTAAAAATTAGACCAAGGTAGATTAAGGTGAAATAAAGTTGATTAAGGTGGAGTTTTAATTTAGGGTGAAACTTAGACAAGTCCTAATGCTTTCGCATTCAAATCACGTAAGGGTAATTAAGTGAATTGTCAATTTTTCTCTTCAGAGTCATTTTAAGTCTAAAATTAAGTGGACAGACTCGTCGATGTTTTGGCGTTGCAATGTTTCCGAGGACTCGCACCATGTTTCGTAATGTCACCGAAGCAATCTCTGGGGAGCGCAGTACACGTACAAATTTGACTTGAACTTGGCACTGCAGGAGATTCTTGGCCCGTGGAAAAGCACCGCATGCGTGTATATCGCAACGAAGACGCATCTAGCCTTTGTTAGATCTACACGCCTTAATTAGACTGTGTGAATGGTTTTAGTATGTACGCGCGCGTCTGTCGATGCATGACCACTTTCTGTGTTTATTTGATCACTACATATGCCGTATTTAGTAAATTAGTGCTGCCATCACCATGAAGGGCGCTGCCTTCTACAGGTATTATCGTCATCATCATCATCAGCAGCCTATATTTTATGTCCACTGCAGGACGGAGGCCTTCCATATTAAAGGGAAACTGAGACATCCACCCAAATGTAGCAATTTGCTACAATGGAAACCCACTCGGGTTCCTCGAAAGAAAGCCTCGCAGTTGAAGAAAAATTCGTCCTGTTCCGGGACTCGAACCCGGGACCACCGCCTTTCCGGGGCAGCCGCTCTACCATCTGAGCTAACCAGGCGGCTCATTTCACGTCCTCGTTGTCAGCTAACGATATAGCTGTACCGGACGCCATTGAGTTGCGTTAAGAGTGCGAAATTATGGGGGGGGGGGGGGGGGGGGGGGGGGGGGATTGTGAACTGCCTGTACTTGGCTGTACATCCTGAAAACAGCTGAAAATATGACCGCTTTAAGAAAGTGAATCTATTGCAGTCCTGCTCTGTGTCATCCTCGTAATAAGGATATAGCCATGATAGTCGACGTCATTATCTTATGGTGTGGTTCCGTGGCCGAGATTTACCGCCGCCCTTTCTGCTTGATTTACTAGCCGTTGTCGTAGTTCGTTTTTATGCTTTCACAGCCTTCAGACAAAAAAGAATGGTATTGTCCTTAAATTAAAAAAAATAGAACTTAGTGCTTGTAAAGAAAACAGTATCCGCGCGCAGCTGCTTGGATAACGATAAGCTGAGACGTTAACAGCACCACGGTCATGTTTACTCAGCACTGAAGCGTCTTGCGAGAATTTTCGCTGCGTGGAAATTGAAACTCGGCCCAGAGAGAACAAGTGTTGCCCTTTGACGCCGACTTCAAATGTAGGCCACGTTAGGAATAATTTACAGCCGCAGACACTCTCGCCTGAAGTCTGGTCCTGTTGCGGCCGGTATCTCTCTTTGTGGCTGAGCTTGGCGCGACCGCTGCTCGCTGAGCCGACACACAGGCCTTGAGAATCTGCAGTCCGATTACCGCTATTGGTTTCATTCCCGGTAGCGATTCGCCTAATTGATTTTGAATGCGGCGCCGCGGGCGTAAGCCCTACGTCACGCTTCGCAACGGAGGCCCTATAAGCCCTGATTGAAGAAGCGCTAATCGTGTGCTTTCTCGGTGCTTTCTTTAAATGCGAGGCCGCGGCTTAACGGAACGACGTCCGGATGACGCTAAATGGAAAAGAGAAAGCAATGCTCCGTCGCGTTCACCGAAGAGGCGACCTTTTGCAGTTCTATACTTTTGCGTGTTCTCAAGTGCATCAGATAGCGCAAAGAGCTGTGTTAAATTACAGCCAGCTGTGGTAACAAGAATAACAGTTTTTTTTCTAAATGAAAGCATAGGCTGATTAAGCGCAGCGCTTTATCGACCGGTTAGACTACGTGCTTACAGCCATTATAAATACTTATCCCTTACTGAACAGAAGCTGCCATAGAGGTGGGATTTGTGAAACGAAGGAACTAGCTTGACTAGAATGTTTTAATCGTGGTTGTGAGAGTTAAGCTGGTAATTTTTTTAATGCGACGCATTTCTTGGCGAACATTTGCCACTTTGAGAGTATCTATCTATCTATCTAGCCGCCTAAGTATTGTTGCTCTCATGGTCGTTTCGTTAACTTGGTAGGGGCCAAAGCTGGCATAATATGACAAGAGTATGTGACGAACATAAATGATAGGTCATGACATGCGTGTCATGTAGGTCATGAAACAGCCACCTACGTCTTGGTGCTCTCATGGTCGTTTCGTTATTTTGGTAGGTACCAAAATTAGCCTAGTATGACAAGAGTGCATGAAGAACATAAATGATAAGTCATGACATGGATACCATGGCATGTGTGTCATGCAGGTCATGAAGCAGCCGCCCACGTCCTGGTGCTCTCATGGTTGTTTAGATATCTCGGTAGGCTCCCCGTACACTGCTTCGCATAACATCGATTCCCACAGGGCGTGGGATCTGCCGGGTTTTTTATTGAACAAAACTAGCAGAAAGCGATGGAGTGGCAACATGCCATAAGTTGAGGAGCCGTATCATCAACCGCTGCACAACAGGCGCTGTGTTCATTCCCTTCGGAATGCCGCAAGCTAGTTCTAGTAATTCGTGGCTTGGCTGGGACCAGCTATAGAGTTGTGTGACAGCTTGTTGCGCAATAAATAAGCCACGTATCACCTTTGTTAGGGACACCGTCGAAGAACTTGCAGCTGTATAAGTGTAATCTCTGTGTATGCACACCATCTACGATCTCTCGTGAGTGCAACTTTTTCAGAAGCCGATGTGCGAGAAGAACTGCAAAATTTCGGAATTATATTGTTCTTAATTTTTTTCTTCTTCTGTATGTGTCAACTGACATTGCTATTAGTGCGTTTGTGTGAGTGCGCCCGTGTGCACGAGCGTGTAATCTCGCATCGCCTTTTCCTTTACATAGCGACGAAATATAGTACACTGTGAATTCGAAATATTTTGTGCCAGTTATGTCACACAATATTTTTTTTAATTATACAACATAGAACCTTGCGTCAAAAAGTGGCACAGCACGCTTCCTGCAGCTACTTCGCTTGGTGGAGGAAGGGTTCAGGCTATACGTATAACAACATTTCAAATATCCATATCAGACTACAAAATTGATTGATTACTGTGTAAATAATTTTGCATTTCTGCATTAGTCTTCCTACCCAGTTCTTAAGATAGCCTGCGCATGCGCCTAGTCGAATCACCTATCGATATTAAATGGATAATGCGCAACACGCTGCAGTGTTGTTCCCTTAGAAGATAGATAGATTTTATTGATAGGAAAGACAGACAGGTCGACCTGAGCTAGTGGGCTCTAGTCTGCTACTCTGTACTGGGGAGAAGGGAAGGGGAGTGAAAGTACTGGTGGTGGATGATGATGATAAGAGGAGTGGTGAGTGCTTATGTACATTAGACGGTGGCCCTACTAGAGCCGCTCGTCTAGCTTCGTGTCCTGCAGAAACTTAAACAGCGCTTTAGTTGCCCGCATTGAAGCTGCAGTGTCAGGCCATGGGCCGAGGATAGCGTCCTCCGACAGTGGTTGCCTGCCAACGCTGGCTAGGGAATCTTCCAACGTCCTTCGCTCCAGCATATATGCTGGGCAAACGCACAATATGTGTTCCAGCGTTTCGGCGTCTGGCAGTATTCACAATCAGGATTCCCTTAGAATGATTACAAAGAAACGCGTCAGCAGGTAACTTGCATCTTCCAGTGAAGAGAGAGCGGGATAGAAGTAAGAGATGAAAGGCAGAGTGATTAGCCAGAATAACCGTCCAGATGGCTACTCTGCACTGACGTATGAGGAATGATACCAAAAAAAAAAAAAAAAGATGTAGAAAATAAGATATGAAGAGAATGTATCCGCACTCTCTGTGCTTTGTCGCTTCTCAAAGTATGCGCTGAAACGATGCTGTCTTTCTCCAAACTACATATGTGACACATATCTCGTTTGGAAAACACAGGCTTGAACTAAAGAACTGGTGGTCGGCCGCCTGCAAGGATAGGGCCACACTTCGACCTGTCCGATTGTGCGCACTCTGTCTCACCAACTGCGTGCTGTGCACAGCGACCTAGGGCGCCTGTCAGCCAACCAGTAATGAGGGCTGGCTGCATGTTCCAGGGAAGGGACGACGAAACCTCCCCCAACTGTGCGCTACCAGTTCTTTATTGTGTTTATCATTATTCGGGCACTAACTGCGATTTCTTGGGACTGCTCTCTTTTTGATGGCCTATCCCAAATATATTGCAGTCTAACATAACGGAAAGAAAAAACACACTTAACCTTGCACTCGGCCGCGCAACGCTTGAAACAGCGAGGCTGGGCGATCGTAGCCCAGCATTTTCCGGAAATGCGCGCGAACGTTTCATCTTACTGCTCATGATGATGATAATTTCTTTTCGCGCGTCAAGGACTTACGGCCGTCACTGCGCGTTGCACAGCGCAGTCTGCAACACCGACACCGCGTTGCAATGCCGACAACGCGTTCCAGCAGACCTACTCCATGAATTCGTCTCTCTCTCTCTCTCTCTCTCTCTCTCTCATAGCGTGCAAAACTTCTTCACCAACGCGCCAGCTGTGGACGAAGACGCCGATGCTCGAACGAAATCATACGATTCGCATAGATGCATGTTCTGCAAGCGTGGCTGTATAGCATAGTGGCTAAGACGCTCGCCTTGGTGTACGCGGGCTCGAATACCGCCTCAGCAAGAAAGTTTATTGATACGAACCACATATTAGGGCTGGCTTAAACAGCTTCGCTGTCAAAACGCACGGTGGTACCGCATGGTGGCACGGTGGTCAGGGGATCGTTGTAGCATTATTCCTCTCGTATCAGCTAGAGTTCTGCGGTGCTATCGTTGAGACGCTGCCCTTCTGGTCGAAAACGCAGACGATGTCGTTTGACACTGTGCGCCACTGGGCGCAGCTGCACCTTGTTCGGAACTGGTCCTTCAGGAAGTGGCGCTGGAAGTTCCCGTTGGCTTCCGAGTGCGCGTGAGGCATGGTGGTAAGGGGTGCGCCACCCGTAACACATAACTCAACGTCGTCGTCATCATCATCATCATCAGCCTATTGATGTCCACTGCAGGTCGACCTGTGATCTCCACTTACCCCTGTCTTGTGCTAGATGATTCCAACTAGCGCCTGCAAATTTCCTAACTTCATCACCCCACCTATAGTTTTCTGCCGTCCTCGACCGCGCTTCCCTTCTCTTGGTATCCATTCTGTGACTCTAATGAATGGGAGCTTACCACTGTCATTGAAAAGAAAAGTGTACAATCATTGCATTCTACCATTGCTAACATATGGGGCAGAAACTTGGAGGTTAATAAGGAAGCTCGAGAACAAGTTAAGGACCGCACAAAGGGCGATGGAACGGAAAATGTTAGGCCTAACGTTAAGAGACAGGAAGAGAGTGGTGTGGATCAGAGAACAAATGGGGATGGCCGATATTCTAGTTGACATTAAGCGGAAGAAATGGAGCTGGGCAGGTCATGTAATGCGTAGGATGGATAACTCAACGTAGTGTGCCACAAATAATTACCTCCCAAAACATGCTAAATGCATTCTTGAATAGCAGCTGGGGTTGGTTCTTCATAAATTTTGTTTTGTGAGCTTCCATTCAGTACACTCTTCATGTTCTCTTGCATGATTGGCTGACGCGACCCAT
This sequence comes from Dermacentor silvarum, assembly GCF_013339745.2. Lineage (NCBI taxonomy): Eukaryota > Metazoa > Arthropoda > Arachnida > Ixodida > Ixodidae > Dermacentor > Dermacentor silvarum. Next base: position 90,652,106 of record NC_051157.2, read on the forward strand.
AGCTTTCGCAGTACTTCAGGTAGTTGGTGAGATGTAGCAACTATTGCCGGATTGTGTAAACTACTCCGCTCATAGCTAACGCTGCAACAGAAACACATGTGGTAAGGGAGAGGGTCCGGTGAGGAGGGGTGATGTAGAGCGTTCAACTATAACCTTGTATACTTCCAGATTAAAAAAAATATGTCGATTAATAATTAATGGTGCATCTATATATGTAAGACACTGTTATGAACTGACTAGACTGCGTACCAAAGGAGCCGTTGAATGGCCTATGAATGAAACGACGTCATTAGAATGTGAGGTCGTCTGACGCAGTTTGTTTCCTCGTGATTCACTGCGTGGTAATAAAAAAAAAAGAAAACAAAACTTACGTACTTTATTTCATTATTGCCAAAAAGGGAGCGAAATAAATGCTCACAGAGCACTTTAACTTCCAGCTCAACGCAAGCATGTCTTAAATTATTCTTGATGGGCGCAAAGGTTTAACATTAGTGAATAGAGCCAAATCACCTAATGTAACTTCTGTAACTACGTTTGTATAGCATGTCCGTCCGTTTTCAAAAAGCAGAGGCTCCGGGAAGGCCTTAACCGCGATGACCTTTCCCGGAATGCCGACCGGCGAGTCTATATACAGGATCAACAATAGCCAGACGGGTCACCACCGCACCACCGCCGACCTGTCTTGTTGCCCGAGGGCGTCGCAAGAGCTTTGGAGCCAGGAAAGCACGCGACACCCCAAAGTGGCCGTTAAAAGACACACCGCGCAACCACGCCGCTCTCTTTATCCGATGCGTGAGAAGAAAACAGTAACCTGCGACGCGGGGACGCAAATCCGTCTTTTTTTTTTCTGCTTTCTTGAAGAGATAAAGCTCGGGAAAAGGAATTGTATAAGGAGGTAAAACCAAAGCAAAATGGAATAGGACAAAGACGAAGGGATGCCCCCTCCCGTATACGTGCGACACCGCTGAGTCTCCAAAGAAACAGAGAGATTGAGCATCGAGATGATGACTAAGAAAACGAAGAAGAAGCAGAGCGATAGAGGGCAGAATAAAACCGGGCCGCCTTTTCTTTTACGCCAAATCCAGAAACCTGTTTGTGATTTTGACGGCCATGAAAATGCGAAGAAGCCCTTGTTCGAGAAAGCTAAATCCGTGCGGCCGTATACAGGGTGGGAAAGAGGGGGTCTTCTTTGCTTTCTGTCTTATCGTCTTCCTTTCTTTATTTTATATATCGTCTTTGTCTCCCGAGCCGATAACACGCACGCAATACTCTCTTTTTTGTGTGTATATGTTCTTTTTTTTGTTATTCCACTCTCTTTCAAGGCATTTCGAAAGATCTGCGGCGTTCGCCCACGTCTCCTCCTTTTACGCGTATACTTTCGTTGACGTCGCGCCCTCTAAGGCGATACGATTGATAGCGGCGAGCAGGCATACGCAACTTGAAACGGAGAACAAAAGAGGGCAGAACTTTACGTCTCTTATAACTCCCGAGCTGAGTTCTTTGACTGTTTTTGTTACCGCGTCAAAAAGGTTGAAATAGAAGAAGAAGGAAATAAAATAAACCTGAATGCGACTTAACTTGTTGGGCGAGGAGAAAGCAGTTCGAAAACCGACTCCATATATTGCTCTTCCTCTGGTGACGACGCTGTTGTTGCCGTGTTGCAATCTGCGCGCGTTGCGACAAGAGGCGCGGAATCGACCTTCTACTTCTTCTTCCTCAAATTGCACTCTCGATAGGCGGCACTCTCCGTGACCGGCAAGGTCGTATTGTATATAACGCCTGAGAGCACGCCTGAAGTGCTGAGGGGAAAACAAAAAAAAAGGAAGACAAGAAGTAGAATAAGCAAATGTGTAACATTCGACTGCTTTCCTGTTTTGCGGACAGTTAAAAAGAAAGCGAGAAAGAAAATAACGACGCGAGAGCGAAAGGTCGTTCTTCGGTCGATCACTCGCGCGCATCTGGTAGCGCACCTTGGGTTGCCACCAAGTGGCCGCTGTCATCTCTCTTCCGCCGTTCCTCTTCTTCCTCCTCACCTGCAGCGGGATGACCCGGGGCGTCGGACAATGCAGAAGCGCGACGCACCACTCGGTGACAGTGTCGGCGCACTTCCAAGGCGTTTTATCTCTGCCCACCTCCCGCCTCTTCTTCCTTCTATCTTCCGCAGCGTCTTCTTCCGAGGTCGTTGTCGTCCCTTTTCGCGGTGCCTCCTTCTATTGAAACCGACATGGGCGCGTATAGCTGTCTGGTCGGTGAGCAGGTGCTATGCAGCGGCTTAACTCGGTGCCATTTCATTCGGGACGACGATACGGAACCTGACTGCCGGTGCACAGGTGTCACGACGTCATGTGACGTTGCGAAGGTGCTAGCAACTGGTATCGACGAAGTTGTCGTTTCGGAATACACCGGTGGTGCTATACGGGACATTTTCTGCTCAAGCTCTGTAGCGTGAATAAATTTGTAGCGGGAATGTGCGTGCTCGAACAGCGACAATCATTCCTCATTATTGCAATTGCAGACCGTCCTGCGCTCGCCGTAAGTCACTATTTTTGTCGCATACGACTTGCGTAGAGCTACCGGTGCTCCCTGAATCGAGAAATCGAACAGACTGTCAGTGGATTAGCGCAAAAAGAAGATGTAGACAAAGGAGAAGAAGATATGACATACCCCTTAGTGGGTACGAGCCATAAAAGACGTATATCGTCGTCATCATCGAGAGAGAAATGCAGGGAGGTTAACATGAAGCAGGGTGTATAAAGATGAAAGACAGAAATAGAAGGTATCATGATCTCACGCACGCATTACGGAGACGTCACATGGCCAACCACAGGGGCTCACACAAAAATGTTAATCTTAAAAGCGCCGTAGCGCCTTCTGAACTTTGTAAACCGATGAACAGTTAGGTCGGTGATTCACTATTTTCTGCATAGGCAATGGGGGGTCCAGTCGCCCAATCATACTGGTGTGGTGGAGAGCGGCTGTTTCTGGGATTCAAATTAAGTATATTCACATAAAAGCTAATTGATGGTGTCGTCGCAAAAACTTCGCACACAACGCTATATATCAGCCATTCCGATGAGAGCTGAGTAGGCTTTCGAATATGCATTTCCTAGCCAGAGTGTTCACAGGAGTGAACCAAACAGGGATGGGTGCTCGAACACAACTCTATGGTTATTACTGTTCTCCTCGCTACCAATAGATACCGATCAGTTTATTTTGCAGCGCTGACGAACTTCACACTCGCGAAGGGGCCACAACGCTGGCGGTGATGTTGGGATTGGAAAAAAAAATAATGTCTGGGGACTTCAGTGATTCATCTTGTTCCAGGCTTTTTTACATGCGAGAGCGGCAGACTCTTGAAGTGAACACCACGACTTTCTTGAATAGTTCTTCTTTACAATGCTTACATTGTCCCCTTCGTCCGCTGCGACATGGCCGCCGTGAAATGCATGCACGGGGTCCATCACTCTCAGCGTCTACGTGGCGCACGAGAAACAGTGAGGGACAGAGAAAAGAGAGGGAAGGCAGTGAGTTTAGCCTGACGCACGTTCGGTTTGCTATCCTGCACTGGGGAAAAGGGAGGTAGGGATGTAAAGAGAAAGGAGGCATTACCTCAAGTCGACATGTTCGTTCCTTTCTGCGCCAGCGACGCGCACGGGCATCATCCAAGAATCTTCGTTCTCGAAAAAAACCTTGACTGCCATCAGTTTAGTGCTGTCCGGAGAGGTTCACGCTCGACGCCGTACCGTAAACAAAGGCACAAAAATGTTTAATAGTTTATTTGCTTCCGCAAGGGTCACACGTAAGCGCGTCACCCATTTCAATGCGGAACGTGCCAAAGGCGGCGCGGCAATGTCGCCACAGAGCGGGAAGCTTTTGATGGCCCTTGTAGATTTAAGGAAGGACCAAGTGTATATATGGGCATTCGACAAATCGAAAGGTTTCGATAAGACCGTGTACAAATTCCCAAGCGTGAGGCTAATGCTGTGCACTAGCTTGTTAGCTAACGCAGTCGGCTCCCAACTGCACACTGCCGCAGTGGGATACGGCCGGCAAAGTTCTGGGCCCGTTTTCACCAAAGCCTTACCTTTGTGAAGGCTGTTTGCCTGGTTGTACGGCTTCGCTAATAATGCGTCCATTATCAGGATTGTCTAGAGACTTCTCTATCAATTCTAGCGTAAGAAGTTCTTCTCAATACGCACCCTGCCTTTCTGCTATATATAGTGAGGATGACACTGAGGACGAGAAGGTGGTCTGACGATGACAGCACCTGTGACGTAACGAAAAATACGCACGGACGGACACAAAAACCAGCATTTCGAGCTCTTCAGATGCGGCCTTCGCTGCGAAGCCAACTACGATTTCGCTCGAATACATGCGAGACGCGGAAACGCTCTCATCATAGAACCGCTGAACGAATCGGAATTAAATTTGTTGCACTTAATATTCGTGAGCGCAATTTGTCAGTGGCCGCCACCTTAGCTAATATTGGGTGTGTGTCAATCGTTAGCAACGTAGACAGTCCACGTAGACAGCTAAGGAGACAACGTCGAGCCCAAGTGATGGAAGGTGTCTGGAACCGTCGGGAAGACGATGGGAAGGCGCCTCTGCGACGTGATGCCTCCTCGCCACGACACGAAAAGATAAGAAACGTGCGCAGTTTCTTCGCGCAATTTCTTCGCCACGCAGTTGTTCAGAATGGAGAAAATAGTCAGAAGCTTTAGAAAAATTGCCCATTTTTTCGAAGGCTCTGGACGGTTTTCTGTATTCTTCTTTTATCCACTTAGTGACTGATATCCCTCTTCGATGTGTTTCCAACTCACTTGGCTGTGAAAACGTGCCGAAGCACCGCATGTACTACGCTCTACGTTATGCAATAGATGATTGTGGTTATGGATCATATAGCCTTAGTATATTTACTTATTGCCTGACGTGCATAGCGGAAGGACTTTAGCAAATTTAAGCGATGGTGGAAAGATACATGACGTTAGAGATTTGCGAAATGCAGTATGATTGCAAGCTCTGTCCATACCCTGCCGTCTGAAATCTTAAAATCAAGTGCCCATGTGAATAAATTAAATTTGGTTCGTCACTCATACTCTCAGTGACGCTGCTAACTACGCGTGTGAAGTTTATGTTCTTAAAATATGGACTAACGTAACTATAGCTCGCGTAAGCTTAATGCGAATATTCGTTGCTCATATACTTCGCGTGTATATTCTTAATCCAACTCGCTGTGCCACCAATAACAGACAAAATAACGTATTTCTTACCGAAAGCCTACCCCGTTGTCTATTGCAGTCCGGACTGCCAGTTCACAGGAACATCTATGTGAAGTTTACGCAAGTTTACGCAAGGACATCTATGTGAAGACACTTAGCAAATTGGTTGGTTTTGTCTTGGAGGCGATCTGTTTCATGTTCCGATAGGCTCTGCAGTGCATATAAACTTCGTTGATATGCACTGCAGAAGCTAAAGTACTTTACCGGCGCCATTCGAATACAAAGAAATACCAACAATCAGATTTCACTTTTTCCATTTCCTTGGTGTACTTTCACCGCAGAGCTCCCTCGCAGGAGTTCCCGTAACAAGGCGACGCAAACTTAACTGTTTCTCGTCTCATCTCCACAAACATAAGAGGAGCCAAGATTGTCGTTTGCCAAGATCGGGTCAGCTTTAGTTTTCCGAGATCCACTTTTCCACAGGGCCACCTTCCCTCTCTTGCAGCTGAGGAAATTTCACCCTAAGGCCGTCACGGCGTTCGACTGCTGTTTTTCTTTTTTTTTGTTCTCCACAGGGAGCCACAAAAGCTGCACTATAACCAGCCACGTACCCTACGAATTGAGGTCGCCGCTTCTGTTGCTGCTGCTGTTGCTTCTCGTTTTCGGAACGAAAATAAAAGAGACCGACTCGGAGAGAGAAAAAAGAAAATTCTTGGCAGGCGCAAGCGGGTTTGCCAGCTGGATGCAACAACGTAGATTGTGGCTGCGTTTTGCGCCGTCCTCTGGATGTATACCCCCGTTGTGCGCACTGGACCTGCGGCGTTATACGCAAAGGACATCCAACAAGGCGCGCGCACGCGCAGGGGCTGCTGAATATGCGGCGACTCATTTTCGCTGCCGCGTCTCACGAATGTGGTCGAGCATCGACGACGCGGCACCCTGCAGCCTAGTGTGAGAGGCCAAAACGAAGAAGCGCGCCGTCGGGCGTCCCGTTGTTTTCTTTTCTTTGAAACTTCGCTGGCTCTCGCTGCACAGGGTCGCCATCTTCGTCGCGGAGTATACCTTGCGCGGGTGGAGGTCGGATATGGAAGCGCGCGCTCGCGCGTTCATATATGCACGGGCCAAGAGAATCCGACTTGCGGGCTAAGTGTGAGCGGCATCCTAATCGGGTCCACCAACAAGCCTATATGGCGATGAAGGCGAAAGACAACGATGAGGAACGCCGGGGGAATTAGGCGACCCCAGCGTCGTCATTAGCGCGTGCGCGCGCGTGGCGTCCGTTCGTCGACCACCCCGTGCGCGAATGCATATACTGTATAGTATATACATCGCCCCCGCTTAGTATACTAAACGTATATGCCCCGCCGTGCCAAATACGACTTCCGCGCGAACGAATGGCTGCCGTATCGCATACAGGGACAAGGACGACAATAAACTTCGTCCTCTAAACAAAGAAAAGAAAGAAAAGAGAAACAGCTGGCCGTGTTCCTCGTTCCAATCTTGTTTCTCATTCGCGGTTCCTCTTTTTTTGTGTGTGTGTGTGTGTGTTCTAGTATATTCGGAATTTCGCGTGCGTGTGTGTACAGCCTCCGGGTCGTCCCAGCAGTAAATTAAGACTAGACGGATCCGACGCACTGCGTATGCATGCCTGTCTGTACGTATGTATGTATGCGTGTGCGTCTGTCTCCGTGGGGGTTTATCGGGGATGCGCTCCGTATTAGCCGCAATGTACAATACTGCGCGTCCTGCACCTTCGCAACCCCCCTCCCCGATCCCCCTTCTCTTATAATGGCGCCGATCGCGCGTCGCATCAGTCGTAAAGAGTGAACTCGTCCGGTGGGGGTCCCCGATCGCTCGCCTTGTATACAAACCGGCGGCCTGATGCTGCTGTGCCGCTCTTGCGTAAGACACGGACGCCGAGTTGCGGTGCCCTTGACGCTGCCGCGGATTATCTTATCGCGGCGGTACACACACGCACACGCCGTAACGCTGTAAAGGAAGCGAGCGGACGCCTGTGAATCCGTCATGCATTATTCGTGGCGAACCCGCAGTCGCAGTATATGCCCCGTTGCGTTGTTCCCTGACACGTGAAGCGGAGCGTTTCTTTTAAAGAATCGCTGACCTCGCTGTGCCACGAGGCGTGCGGAGTTTTTGCTCGGAAGGCTGCAGAATTTGTCGCGCTTTTTTAATGCCAGCGCAGCGGCGGTCGCCTTCTCCTGCGGTGTATAAACGCGAACTGAAAACGTCTTCCGAGAGGCCGGAGTGATTGAGAGAACTCGTGGAGAGCGTTACCCTTTAGAAGGATTAAATCGTATCACTTTTTTTTTTGTCTGCGAGTTAACTCTTGCGTAGTCTCCAGGCTAGAGGATTTTGTACGGCAAAGCTCAGTACTGATGTGTTCTTCGTAAACAGAGTGCCTATATCAGCAAAACTGAACTTTCTCTTTTTCGTTTCTGTCGAGATAGAATCTGCGTTGTCAAAGCCGTAGCGATCGCATTTATGCAATAATCGTCTACAAAAAAAAAAGTTCAGCTTAACCCTTTTCTCGCTTGAATATTTCAAATTTATTTTGCTTGTGCGCCTCTCTTACTAGTCGCTGACGTCACGTCAACGTCAGGTCAACTACGACTCGTCACGTCACTGGCGTGTCGCATGATTCGCCCTCACCATAATTTTAGCTAAAATTTGCGCGTTGAATACGTGATTCATGATCTGCACTGGCCGTCTTGACCATCTGAGTGGTTCTCGAGAAAAAAAAATGCAGTTACCTCACACTGTTTTCTGGTCAAAGCTGACTAAACGTTTTTATGAACTTCGTACAGCTTCCGCGCGGCTTCTGACGCCTTTGTTAATTTTCTACTCGGATTTTGCTGTATCTGGTTCATTTTATGTACCATTGGCATTACTTTTAATACGACAGAGATTCGCCTTCATACTTCCGACAACCTTAAAGTCGTTTTTGCCACCATATTACATGTGTTCCCTCCATCTGTCATGTCTTGATACGTCTTGTTTGTGCACCTGCCGTGGTTGCGTAGTGGCTATGGTGTTGGGTTACTAAGCACGAGGTCGCGGGATCAAACCGCGACCACGGCAGCCGCATTTCAATGGGGGCGAAATGCGAAAACGCCCATTGTACTTGGATTTAGGCGCACGTTAAAGAACCCCAGGGTGTCCGCATTATTCTGGATTCCCCCACTTTGGCGTACCACATAATCATATCGTGGTTTTGGCACGTAAAAATTCATAATTTGTTTTTAGCACCCTGTCTGTGCCACTACCACCAATTGATGTTACGATCATCGGCGCTCAGCACACCGTGTCTTTGCAGGCCGCTTGATCGCGACACGTTAGAACATTTGAATTTTTCTGGGTACCTGATGCCCCGCACATGCACTCTTTTGAGCCCCAGCCTCAGAACAAGCGGCAACTGATACTGAGCAGTGCACAGTGGCGTTCAGTCATCTTAGGGGTGTCTGACATTGGAGTTGCTTGCGGAAAACTCGGGCTACGTCTGTGCGTTTTTTTAATATCTAAATGTGCTTAAATTTCGCATGGTGACGTCATTTGTTGCACGTGTACACGAATATTTGAACGTGCGGGCTCACGACTGTAAAAAAACAAAAACAAAAACAAAAAAATTAAATTCCAGAATCAGGCTTCTCCCCACAAAGGTCCTTATTGCGGAGCAGCAATCTTTCAGGGCATCCGCTGCTCACGCGCAGACACACTCGGATTTACACCCAAGTTACACATGCCAGCTTTTTGGCATGAGGTGGTGTCCATCTTGTTATGATTTTGCGATGGTTGCTTAGTGGCTACGACGTGATGCTGCTGAGCACGATCGAGGTCGAGGGTTCGATTCACCGTTGCGGCATCCGTACTTCAATCTGGGCAGATTTCAAGAACGCTCGCGTACTTATATTTATATGTTCACTTCAAAGAACACCACGTGGTCAAAATTAATACTGAGCCCTCCACTACAGTGTCTCTGAAGGCCTCGGTTTTGCTTTAGGGCGCTAAACGCCGTGAATCAATTAATCAGTCATCACGCTAAGTGGACACAAAGGGAATCTTTGAAGTCCATTTTCAAGAAATACAAAGAAATACAAACTGTGCCGTTCAGTTTGTACGCTAAAAACCAAAAATTCACATGGTCTCTTACGTTATCACTAAGACGACTTGTAGGCGAAAGCCCAAGTGCTGATGCATTAAAGACAGGCACGTGACGTACACATCCCCCTGAATTCGCTTAGTCTACTTCGCTTACTCATCCTCTTAATTCGTTGGGTCATCCTCTTAATTCGATTAGTCTAATTCGGTTATCATCTTCTTAATTCGCTTAGTCATCCACTTAATTCGGTTACTCATCCACCTTAATTCGCTCAGTCGTCCACTTAATTCGCTTTATAATCCATCTTTATCATCCATCTTACTTGCTTACGGAGGTATGAGCCATTGATGATAGTTTTTGTACCTTTCGTGTCGTCGACGCGTTTTCGCTCAAGGACTTTGAAGGTCGACTGAACGATGAGACATAAGGCTTTCGCCTTGATAACTTGCAGCCAAATGATCGCAAATCGAGGTTTGAAAAATTTCACTAGACTAAACTTAGAGTTGAGATACTGAGTCCTTTTAACAAAGTATCGTACTCTTTTCTTCTTTTATCACGAAACAGGTTCCACCGTGCATGTGCAAGAAGTGACAGGCAGAGACACCAAGGGTTTCTCAACAGATGCTGACGGTAAGTGAAGCGCATTTTAATACCTTGACACTAAGCCCACCTTGATTCCCGTTTTTGCACTCGACTGCCCGGCCTTCCCGCTAAAACGCGAGGGCGAAGCCCCACCTCGACTTAAGTAGTCCGGCAATGAATACTTCTTAAAGTGGGCGGAAGTTCAAACATTATGCTGCAACTTTTTTATAATGAAAATGATTTGCTGCTGCCATAACAACAACAATGTACCGTCGAATCATTCTATAGTTGTATACAAATTGACTTCTAAAATTTTTTATTGATGTCATCTGCCAAAGAACCGACTGGCGTCTACAGAATTGTATTTTAGTTTACGCAGTTGGTGAGTTTGTGTTAGTAAGCTATGTATAGATAACAAAGTTGTTTAAAACTCTAGAACTCCCTCCTGCGTCGGTAAACTCAGGAACATGTGGTTCTCACACGCCTCACGAGATACATGGATGATGGAGGACTTTACCCACATAGCATGGTTGGATTTCGACCAAAGTTATGGACGCAGGATATTATGCTCCAACTGAAACATCACATTATAGATGCGGGCGTGAAAACTCTAGATACCAAGGCGATACTAGGGCTCGATCTAACAAAGGCCTTTGACACTGTCACGCACAAGGCAGTACTACAAAATCTTCAAGAGCTGGATGTAGGACGTAAAACATACGCGTACATCAAGGACTTCTTGACGGATCGTACGGCAAAGATTACAATTGGGGGAACCAAATCGGAGGAGGTCAAACTAGGGAGTAGGGGTACTCCGCAGGGATCGGTCCTATCCCCCTTTCTATTCAACGTGGCAATGATTGGTCTTCCTGCGAGACTCGAAAAAATAGAAGGACTTGGACACAGCCTATACGCGGACGACATTACCCTCTGGGTGGCGGCTGGAAGCGATGGGCATGTGGAAGAGATCCTCCAAACAGCAGTAAACACGGTCGAAGACTACATCAGAGACAAGGGACTGCGATGTTCCTCTCAAAAATCAGAACTTCTGCTCTATAGACCCACATGCAGAGGTCGAAAAAGCATTAAGGAAAGGCCGGACGTTGTGGTCACAGTAGAGGGCACCAGGATAGCGATAGTGGAGAGCCTAAGAATACTGAGACTCCGCATATCCGAAAACGGCCATAATGGAGAAACCATTAGACTACTGGATAATAGTGTTCACCAAACAATTAGACTAATAAAGCGGATATCCAACAGAAACTATGGCATGAAAGCGCACAATCTTATTCGATTAATAGAAACATTCGTAATCAGCCGTATTGTATATGTGGTCCCTTACCTTAAGCTCTACGCTGCGGAGAAAGCCAAGATAGAATGCATCATTATAAGGGCGTATAAGCAAGCCTTGGGACTTCCAGCAAATACGTCAAACGAGAAGTTGCTAGCACTCGGCGTGCACAACACATTAGACGAACTTATTGAGGCCCAGAGAGTGGCGCAGTATGAAAGACTTACGCAGAGTTTGACGGGCAGACACATCTTAGACGACATCGGAGCACAGCACGGACTGCCGGGAGACATCCCAAGGAAAATAAGGGAACATCTCTCAATACTCCCAATCCCCAGAAACATGCACCCGGAGTTTCACGAAGATAGAAGAATCTCAAGATCGAGAGCTCTCCACAAAAGATTCAGTAGTGCTAGGGACGTGGTCTATGTGGACGCGGCGGAGTACACAAATAGACAGTGTATGTCGATAGTTGCTACCGAGTCTAGAGGGTGACTCCAGAGTTAGTGGCACTATAAAAACAGGAAAGGCTGAGGTGGCGGAGGAGGCTGCCTTAGCACTGGCAATAGCCTCCACGGAGGCCAACATCATAGTCAGCGACTCCAAGACCGCCGTCAAGAATTATGACAAATGAAGAATCTCGCCGGAAGCGCTAAGAATTTTAGCCAACTATCGTGAAGATCGAGATGTTTACACTATATGGGCACCCGCACACTCCTCCCTTCCCGGGAACGAAATAGCGCACAACCTGGCTCGAGAACTGACGGATCCAGCAGGCGGCACGCGAATACTGGGAACGGAGAGAGACCGGATGACCAGCTTTACCGAAATAACCAATCACTATAAATTGGGCAGGGCCCGTTTCCCCCCGGCACACTCCTCGCTAAGCAGACGGCAAGCGACAGTATGGCGCTTGTTGCAAACAGAAACATATCCGAACCCGGTGGCCTACCACCGTTACTATCCAGAACTTTACACCGATAGATGCAGATTCTGTCAAGACAGGGCGGACTTACAACACATGGTTTGGGATTGTCCTGGGACACCCACACAGAATAAAACGCACAAGACCAGAGAGCAGTGGGAGACCGCGCTGCTCAGCTCTGCACCGGAAGACCAAATTAAGGCAATCCAGCAGGCTGAAGATGCCGCCAGAGCCCAAGGGCTCGAGGCCGTCATCTAGGTAGAGAGGCCTAGGCCTCACAAATCTGCTGTATAAAAATAAAGTTTATTCCTCCTCCTCCTCCTCCCTCAATTGAATAGACATATAAAATTCAAATTACTGACCCAATTTTCTAACTTACGTGAGATGATTAATCAATACGCAAGGTATACGAGTCACTTTGGCAATGCTCCTCGGCAGTTTTTAGCTGAAGTTTCATAACCAGGCTCACTTAGAATGACTCAGATTAGACTAACTAGACTAATGGTAGGAACTGTGGTATACAGACGTGAATTACTGAGGGTACAACTCCTTATCGCTGGACTCGGCGAACAGCGTTACGCGCAAGCACTGTCAACCTCAGTCGAGCGGAAGCGTAACTGTCCTACACTGGATACAGTCCAGGGATATAGTTTTCGAGCCGAGGTTTTTGCGAATACGAGGGTTCAAATTGCTGCCTCACTTTGGCTCTAGTTTTGTGCTCGGCATGAATGCATCTACTTGCAGCAGTACAACGAACGAACAAAGCATGCGCCTGCAAGAGCGAGAGAACAGGTAAAGACAAGGAGGTTAACCAGACGCTCTTCCGGTTTGCTACCCTTCACTGGCAGAAAGAGAAAGAGCACTACTTGCGGGTTCACACGAACGTGCTCACCAACTCTATAAACCATGAGAGCTGTCGATTTTAGCTACTATAGCAACACCCTTGCTGCTTTACTTTGCCAGTGATGCATACGGGCCATGGTACAAGGATCTTCGCTTCTGAAAACAGTCTTGAGTCTACAGTCAGTTTATTGCTGTCCGGAGAGGGAGGCAATGCTCGTACGTAGTGAACAAAAACATGGGAGGTGTCCAATAGTTTCTTGGTTCCCGCAAGAGCCGCACATATAGGTCTGTCACCCATAAGGTCTGTCAACCGCGTAAGATGCTAGGCGGAGGATTTCTTTCTTTCTTTTTTGTTTTATGTATCGTTTTATCTCAATCCGAGCTTGACGCATGACTTGTGAAGGAGTGTTCCTTCGTGCCACTTTATGCTTTAAGATAACACTCCATGAGAATTTTTGAATCGAACGAAAATGAATGGGCATCGAGCTGAATCATATAGAAACGCTTGACGGCAAGTTCGTGCAGCTTATTATATATTAACTTGCTCTCTATTTCTTACTCCGAACTTACAGCCATGTAAGTGCTCAACCAGGTGACATCATAATAGATTCTCTACGCAGGGACCTTCTGCCCTCGCTGACCAAGCCATAGGGTGCCAAGCATACACCGTGCCCACATTTTAATTTTCGTATTGATGTTTCCCACAAAACTGGGTGCTTAAAGTTAAATTTACTAACCCTGTTCATTTATGTTCAATCACTTTGCGCCTGCTTTTGCAGATCCGTAGGATCAGGCTTTTCTGTAACTTTCATTTAACTTTATTTTGCAGTTATCGTAGGGAATGAGAAATTCTAAATTAAAAAGGCGCGACTTGGCGAGGGGGACTACGAAAACGCGACACCATGAAAGGGCAGCGGAAGTAGAGCGAATCAGGATGCGCTAACCATCAGCTGCTGACTCCCTTTGGTGAGAGATCAGGAAGACACTGGGCATCAGTTAATTACGAGGTCGTGACGGGAATTCTGCGAACTGACGGAGAAAGAGCTTTTTTATTTTCGTTTCCTACATCTCTGGGATAGCCAGGACGCCAAGGTGTCACTTGAGGCGCCTCTGTTTCCACCATAAATCAGGCGTAATCGACTGAAGCCCGCTGAAGCGCCTCGCCACCACCCAGTTTAGGTTCACTCTCCTTCTCTCTAACCCCCGAATGAGCACTTCAGCCGCGCATTATGTGTCCCTAAACACAGAGTCACATGTGTCTCTATGCCAGCTTTCGTTTTCACGTCTCGTTTTGGGCCGCACCACTTTTTGGGAGGGAAAGCAGCGGCGGCAGCAACGGCACTTGGCACATATTTACTCAGACTTAGCAAAGGCCGGAAGCGTCGGACAGTTGCTCCAATTTTTTGAAGTCATATATTACGGACTCGGAGATTCCTTTAGATGGCGCGAAAAAAGGAAGGAAGCAAGTAACGATGAACAGGAAAGAAATTTGGAGGGGGGAGGGGGGGGGGGGGGCGTTTCAAGTGCGTGGGTCGACCGTTGCGCCGCCGTTCTTCAGGCCCGCTTTTCTCTTTCCGAAACGCTCCACATAAGGACGCAATTACTAACGGTCGCCTCCTCGGCGGGTCTGTCACCCGCTCGCCTATAGAAGAGGAGTTCGAGGGTAATCGTCACTCGAATGGCGTCTTCTTACGTAGAAACGGAGCGCGACTTTAGCTGCATGGGACAACTTTGTGTTCTTAGATCTCTCTATATTTTACCGAAACCTAGAGGGGGTTGCGAATGGGGCGGGGGAGGGGGGAAAGACACGAGAATGTTGTCTCTCTTTCTCTCTCTGTCTCAATTTCTTTCTTTTTTCCCCTTCTTGTAGACGTGGCGAAGAGTGCGACAATCTTAAAGACCTTCACCGACGGTTTTTTCCCCCTAGGTTACAGTGTCTTCCTTTATCTATTATATTTTTTTTAAATTACCGCCGTCTTTTACCACGACGCTCCGACCATGAAGTAGGAGACGGAAAACGAAGAATGACTCGATTCGTGGAACCAAGCGGCTCATAACACACTTGCGTTTTTCTTGTTGCTATTAGTTTATAATACCAAGGCCGCTAACTGTTCTTTTTTTTTTAATTTTTGCCTCGGTTCCATACCGCAGCTCTTAATCACCGTCCGTCACGTGCGTTGTCTTGCGCGCAGTCTCTGTGACCGCCTCCAGGATTCAACTATTAGTCAGCATCAAAGTGCTGCAGTCGAGAGCAGTCACGCCATCCTTCTAGGTTTGTTTTAACGGCTTGCATTATATTCCGCCTGGCTCCGAGAACCGACACCGCAGCCGTAACTAAATAAATAAAATAAAATAAACTCCGGGAGACGTTCCGAAGCGTTGATGAATGGCCCCGCGGAGTGCAATCACTCAAAGTGTCGCAGGTGTAAACGAGTGCGCGTTTGGCGAGAAACTTGGTTCCCTTGGACGGCAGTTTCGCAGAGTGCCCCGCGGCTTTTCAGCACCTATATACGCTTTGCGCCGCTCTGTGATGCCACGCGACCTTGCATGTTCAATAAGTGCTCCGTGGGTCAAGTGAAATTGGCTTGATTCCGGCGTTTACGAATTTTCGCTTTTCGCGCCACCGGCTGCCTGTCCGACGCACGCGACATTAATACCTACCTGTATACATTCCAGAATCTTGACCCATTTTGAATGCATGCTCGCGTATACCAGAAAGGGCCAAAGCACGTACCCTCTGCCCGTGCCCTCTGCCCGTGCCCTCTCACGCACCCGTGCCCTCTCACGGACAAAGCACGTGCCCTCTCACGCGGAGCGATGGACATGCCCAAAGTCTGCAGATTCAGGGCCTATCACCTCAAATAAGGAGGGGCTGGCCAAACAATGCCCTTCCTTGTAGCAGCTGCTTTGAATCCCCTGGTTGCGGAGGCATCTGTCATGCTTTTATTATTGTTATTAATATTGAAAGCAATTATATGGACACTCTAGGCGAATTTCTGCCGTCGCCGTCGTTGTCGCCGTTAGGTTCCGTATAAAATCCAAGGGCGATAACGCCGTCGCCGCGCGCCCTACGCTGTATGGGCGAGTGAAAGCGTGGGAGGGAAGACGACGATGCGGCTGAATCTCGCCCGCGCCAGAGGGAGGAAAGCGGGCAGGAAATTGCGCCTTCTTTCGCCGCGCGCGAGGCATCGGGAGGAGGGAAGGCAGGGGAGGGGGGCGGCATTTTACTCCGGCTGCAACTGCGTATGTGGCGGCTGCACACGCTCGTGCGCCCGCATCTTGAGAGCGATCTGCGTTGGGGGCACAGTTTAGGTGCGTCGGCGGCTCTGATTCTTGTGCGCGCTGTGTGTTCTCGGCGCTCAGTTTGCATTGAAGCTACAGGCAACAAACAGCACGAAGGTCACTTTGCTTGCTCCTGTCGCCGCGTTTCCTCACGCCAGCGTTTTGACAGCGAGTGTCCGCGGTCATGTTCAATGTTTGCTGTGCGCGCTGACACTATGCTTGTGATTTAGTTAGCAGCGAATGTTTAGAAGTCGATACGGCCGATAAAAGTACTATCCTTACTTCGTATGGCTCTCTGCTAATTAGAAGACGCCTCCCTCTCCAAAGCTGCATTTACATAATAAAGATGCTTATTATCTCTCTCTCTCTCTGCTAATTTGCTATCGCAATCGATGCTTTGCCTTTGGGGCGAAACTGTTACTTTTATTATTATTGTTGTTGTTGTTGACTGTCTACAGACTTACAAGAGATTTCCGTGAAATTGTTCCACGAATTCTTTACATCCGTATGACTTCCATTGCATGAATTCGCCTCAGTGGTGTGATAGGGCACAAGCAATTCAATTCGCATACAAATCGAGCGTGTGCAGAAAAAAAGTTCACCAATATATATGAAGATTGTTTTCTGACCTCGCGCACCAACAACTTTTCAAGTTTACATAATAATCCCACACTTGAGTCGCTTAGTTGGAGAAGTAGTCGTACCAATGTCTTCTTTTCGTTCAAGGTCCTTAATGGAATTATTACATGAACAGATGTAATAGTTTCTGTTTTACTGCGCGTATTCCACAGAAGAATACCAGGGAGCACAGACTCTTCAGCGTTCCCGCCTCTTTCAGCAGACACTGGCCTCTCCACAAAATGCAAAGTCCTTATACAGCTGTCATTTTCTCCATCTTAATATCTTTCAAAATTTGTCTTCTTTTGGTCCTGAGCTTCGCACTTACGCTTGAGCCTTCCTTCTACATAGCTGCACTCCTCTCTTGTCTTCCGATAGTTTATCTCTCCTTCTGTATATGTACTCGGTCTCTCAATTTTGTGTTATTGCTGGATTGTTGCTCACTATCTACTTCTTCATTCTGTTTTTTTTTTCTTTCTTCAATTTTTTATCGCATAGCTTTTCGTCCTATAGTTATATTACCTTTCTACCTTTTTTCTCTGTGCCGCAATATTTAGACCCCCAGTTGTGCCTGGGCGCATACAATAAAGATTGATTGATTGATTGAATGATTGATTGATTGATTGCTTGATTGATTGATTGGGGAATGCATTTATGGCTATGTATCGACGTCACCTTTGACACACATTACATTCGTTTTTAGATTACTACGCCTCTTGAATTGCAGTAGTTGTCACTGTGACTGAGACCGTAAAAGGTTTCCACTCGCGGTTGGACAGTTTCTTCCCAGAAAGCATCAGAACCTGGGGCACACCCTAAAGACGAGTAGTGATGGGCCATCTTGTGTTTGTCGGAGAAGTTCTCTAAATTGCATTCCAGAAAGACCCGCTTAGCGTATGCTCCGCCCTGCCATCCACATGAACTTCCGTATAACCTCCATATGAATATATTGCAAAAAACAAAAAAATGGGGAGCAACAGCGTGTCATTATTCATTGGTCTGCGGCCGCTAAATCAGCATCTACCTAACCGGCCGCCCGCTTGGACGTCACTTCTTTTTGTCGCTTAGGAAGCGGCATTCTTCTCTATTGCACAAAATAATTTCCTGCCCTTACCTATTCCACCTCCTGGACGAGTTCTGGAAAAAATTTTGAAAATTTGTTTGAAGAATGGCAGAGAGGTCGGCCCGGACCCTTCTGCTACTCAGACAACACCCCGAAACTGCAAACAGCTGAACGGAGAGTAATTTACCGTTACCTATGAAAAAATAATGTGTATGTCACTGAAACGGCCCAGCTATAGCTAAACCTACAGGGAATACGTCTTCCCTATCAGAAATTGTGCGAAAGAAACAAAGGCCCCGGACGAAGCGCATGGTCAGAACTCACGCGGATGTCGCGATATTGGCCCGGACCCTTCAGCCAGCCCAGCACACACACGCTATACTATACGCACTCGCCTCTCCGTCAACAGAGCGCGCAAAACACGGTGAAGGATCGCGCAGGGGTCCACCAGACACATTTGCGGTCGGGGGAAGCAAATTGGCGCGCCATCTCAACGCAATAATGCGCCGAGGACGCTGTCAGGGGAAAGGATATCCCATAGGCGAGAGCTGACCGGCCGGCCATTCCCGCTTTTAATTACCGCGCCTGGCTGCAAATCGGCTTTTGACAGACCCCAAGATGCATCGGCGCTCGGCTCGCCTTGCCCTGAGCACATCTGCGCCTTGCAATCGGGTCTTCGGCGGCCCGACGTGGCGTTCCTTCCATATAAACGCCCGCTGACGGCGGCGGCCTTGTCCTTGTTGGTTTTGTTCCGGCATACCTGGGCGCCGTTTCTTTCTCCGAGCTTGTATATAGTGGACGTGTACACACATCCTCAGCATGGAATAGCGCTCGTTCGGGGCAGACCTGCAGTGTGTGCGTGTGTTCTGCACGCGCTCGAAGCCGATCGAGGCTTTCTTTTTGTGCGTGTGTTTAACTTCGCTTTGCCTTCCCGGCCGGGCCTTCGATCAAACAACGCACGCGCGCAGTGACGGCTCTGGCGCTCCCGCTGAAGCGGTTGCGGCCAGCCGCGCTTTGGCCCGGTTGTGATGATGCAGCCGCGGCGCTTTACGTGCATCCGCGTGCCGGGTAATTGTCCTAAATGAGAGCCTCGAGTTCATCCTTCATCGCGTACACGCTCTGCTGCAGCCGGCGGAGGCAGCGTTCATTGCATAGCCTTGAAATATCCTCAACGCGATGTAGGTTGCCTGCCTCGGTATAGATTAACCTAAAAAGTCAATGGTATTGTTGCAAAGTTAAAAGTATTGAGTGTCGTTTTTATGCAGTCTTTGTCGCGCAAAATGTGGCATGAAAAACGAGCGTTGGTGTCTAAACGTTAAGCAGCAGGCGTTTACATTGTGAGGAGTCTGCTCCGAATACAGTCTTTCTTCGTTGTTCTTCGGGTCGTTTGTGCGTGAAATGTCGGCTCGGTTTTTCCTCCGAGGTGGATAAATCTTTCCACAGATGCATGACTGGAAACGCATTCCACGTAGCATTAAGAACCTAGGATACGTGACGTCTGACCAAGAAATTATGAGCCAGATTGTGTACAGTATGCAAGAGCGAAGTCCAGGTTGCATTGGTGCTAGTTCCCATCGGATATAGGTAGAGAACTTTGCGTGGTAGTGACATACTTACTTTGGAGGTTAGCTGGGGTTACGTGATTGCGCGTTTATTTTCAAATCGAGCCAATGTGGCGCTCCGTTGACCACGAACCACCAACTCTGGGCGGCGACTGTGACTGTGCGCGTTATATGTTCTCCGCATGTCAATGAAATTGGCGATTGAAATTAGTTATTGAAATAAATGTGAAGTATGGTTAATGTTCCAACACTTGTCGTCTTCTTCTGTCAGCTGTGACCAATGTCCTATGTACTCATTGTTTTTGACATGTTTGCTCCGCTTCACCCGATCACCCACACCCTCTTCCTTTGCGACTTACTGGCTTTAGAAATATTCTCGATGTTGTACTTTTTGTCGCAGGCTTCATGGTTCGCTCCATTTTATGGCCACTGGCGAAGAGAGTCACCTACCGATCATTTTCTGCTTCCTCTTACCATGGGCACTTCTGTTGTTTTCGCGCTCAGCATGATACGCGCACATATAGGTGCCCATGTAGATGAATCTTCATGGATGTTCACCTTTTCGTTCAACGGAGATGCAGTTGCGAGTGCGAAACGCTATGTGTTTTTTTTTTCTTTGTCTTTTGTGCGTGTGTCTCGTTTCTCGTTAAGTTTTTTTCTCAAGAAAACACAATAACGAGCACATGCATAATATACCATATATGCATACATTGTCCTTCATCACAAGCCCTCATGGCATGATATACGTGATTGACCAGTTGTCGCGCGCGAAAGTGTCGTCGAGCTCTCCGCTTTCAAGGAGCTATGTGGAAACCTTTGCCAAGGTTTTGTTCAGGTGACGATATGCGCTAAAAGCCGTATATTCCATGCGTACGCGGCCCTTAATTGAGCGGTACTGAATTCAGAGCCTTCTAGCTGTTATGAACTAGAAACTTCATGGGTTGCTCGTTCTCTTTGAAACTTATTGTCGACCGATCAGCAAGCGATAGCGAGCAACATAAAGGTTGAAACCGATTGTTGCATACGGCAGCACCAGCAGCAGCCGAGGCGAGGCTCTTGAAAACAAAATGGCTTCCGAGAGCCGCTTTTGTACTCTTTTCACCAAGATGTATTTCTTTTTTTTTTTTCTGTCCTTCTTTCAAGGCGGCGTGGTGCCCTCTCCTGCACCGAGCGTAAACAGGGTCCCTGCGAAGCAGTTCTGCTTTGTTCGCGAGAGGCTTGAATGCGCCGTTTCGAACGGCGAGCTTTGGCTAGTTTATTTGCTTGCTTTCCCTTCTCTCGAAACCAAACAAGTGTTTTCCAAGCTCTCGGGCTAATAAGAGTCTTTTCAGCTGGCGCATTTATTGTTGCCGCTAAGAGTACACACACGCACACACACACACACACGGCATTGTGTTGGAAACGGAGCCCGCGGTCCCTTCTGTCCTTTTTATTTACGAGTTTGCGCCGCCACGTTGGATGAAAAACAAATCAAACCAAGACTAAACGAAACAGCCACACCAGTGCACGCGACAAAACGCGGCCGAGACAACAACAATAACGGCGCTCGAACACCGTGTGTATAGCGGAGCCTTTTGTTTCCCAGGAGCCTCCTCACCTCCCTTCCCCCCAGCGCTGTCCCCCCCCCCCCCCCCCCCCCGCCTCGAAATGGAGTGCGGCACAACTCCAACGTGTTCGGCTGAAATGGGGTGTGCGTGCGCGCTTGCTTTTCGCGCGCGAACTGCTGCCACTGCAGAACAAACACCGCGGTGAGCGCTTTCATGAGTGCCCGGAGGAAGACTGTATCACTAAAGCGAGAGAGCCGTTTGCATACGATTGCGTGGAGTTTTCTTCCTCTCTCGTTCTTTATTTGTCTTCTTTAAGTGTTCAATAGCGTTGGACTCGATGCGCGGTAAGTTTCGATGGCGCTATATCTGCGATATTTAGATGCCGGCGGCCATTTCATCTTGAGAAACCGGAGAGATGCTGCGCATGTGCGTGTACGTGTGTGCGTGGGAGGAGTTGGGGCCTTTTTTTTTTTTTTTTTTTTTTTTGGGGGGGGGGGGGGGATGGAAGGGCGCACTGTTCAAGGGAACAGATAAGTTGAGTCTTCGCAGTTCACTGAGATCCGCTGGGTGTTTACATCATGAAACATTGCTTGTGTCACATCGTACAGCGCTCATCGATTTGAAGATTGTTTTCCTGTCCAATTATATTCAGATGGGGGAGTCGGGCTGACTGAAAAGGGGCAGATCAGAACCTAAGCGGGAAAAAGCATGATGTCGTGAGCGAGTATATGTTTCTTAGTGGACTACTGCAATCCGACATGTAGTATCATTTTCTCGGAGAAGTGTTCCTGGTGGACCGGGACCACGACTGAGAAATGAAGGGTAGGAAAAGAAAGGTTAGGTGCATCTTTGGCAGACACTCCCCCTTGAGAACTTTATGCCTCCCGAAGCGTACGTGATCGGCTTATTCGGTCAGTATTTGCCTATGAGACTGAATCTAGGAAAGGCGAATGAGGGGATTACATCAGACAGCGCACACGCAAGCAGCGCTCTCCTTCATGGGGCGAAATGACAAAGCATTTTTCTCGGAAATGCCATTGCCCAGTCGCCATCGTTGATAATATGTCCAAGACATCGCGATTGTCTAGCATCTAGTCTTGCGAACAATCGTAGCGACAGAACGGTCTTTGAACACGCGCCCAGATTGGCCAAGATGTGTTGTCAAGAACTTCCCAGAAGTGCTTTAGGTGGCACCGCATCTCTCAAGTATTCCACGAGTGAAGGGAGGAGGTGAGGGAGACTTGGTATGATCACATGGTGAGTTTCTAAACGTATCAAGCATTGAATTGAGCATGACAGCTGCTCGCAGTGATTGATTTAGGGGATATATATTGGGAGTATGGGTCACAAAAATAAAAAGAGTAAACAACATTGCAGAGTACTGTTAACACTTTTGTGTGCTCGTAGCCTTGACCGCCTCCGACTAATGCAACTGCTACAAATTGATGCTCCGCAAACAGAACAGCAATGAATTTTCGCTCACACAATTCACACACGTTAGTTTCGAACACCTTGATACACTTTTCAATACAAGAGCTGCCGTAGGCTCAATTTGAGAAAGCTTGGGATAGTAATTTTTCCCTGCAAAAGGCTGCTGAGTGCCGGTACAACTTAAAAGGCATGCTTGTAAATTTTTGTCAACTATGACTGGTTTGCTCTAGCATAAAAAAAAAATAGCCATCGAACATACGTATACAAGGTGATTTCCTGGAACGGTCATTAAAACTGAAGATGTTTTCTACTAAGTAATTAATCAGAGATGTCAAATCCAGGCCTCACTAATAATTTATACGTCGAGCACAGCTGCTGAACGTCTAGACACTTTCATAGATCTTATCCCTACTTACCTGAATCAGGAATGAGAGCACAGGCTTTAAGTTATTCGGCACATTGGCGTTACCTTTTTGAGTTCGTTTGAGCAACTCGGATCTATGCTCTATTATTTTAGGCTTACCAAGGGCTTTTATATTTCTGTAAATGTGCGCACTTGGTACATCAGCACAAATGGCCAATTACATTCAATCGTGCGGAAGTCAATGTATTCTATATTGAGGAACATCAGTAGAAAATATATTTGCTGGATAGCGACTTTTCTCCCTGGATACTGACACAGCTGGCTTTCGTTTACACCACAAGAACTGAACAGAAAGTCGTATAAAAACTCAACAAGCATATTCGCCCGGTTGTACTTTTAGGCGAAGCTTTCGTCTTCTCTTTCTTCCACATTTCTTCGCCTCTCCGTGCCCCATCAAAATAAAGTTTGCCTCTCTCTCTCTCTCTCTCTGCCTCTTCTCCCACTTTGCCGCTGCTGGCTGCCTGGTGATGCCTTGATTATAACCTGACAATAACCTAGGCCACTGACCACGTGCCCACTCCTGGCCAGTTCACTGGAACAGCTACGTGCAATTGGGAATGTGCCTGAATAGATAAGTAGAACAAGAAGCAAGATGTGAAGATGTCGGCAACATCAGCCCATCTCTCTAAATTCATTAACTGTGCGTACAACTACCCGATTCTTGCCTCACCCTCCATAGTGGGTGCAAGCCAAGTTCTGAAGGCACATCATCATCATCATCATCATCATCATCATCATCATCATCATCATCATCACCTGGCCATCATTAGCATTATCATCATCATCAAGAAGACAAGTGTGAAGAAAGAAGTGAAGTGAATAACTCACCATCTTTCCTAATACCATCCGAATCATGGCCGATCCCGCTACAGCGTGTTTAAGCCATGAAAGAAGGAAAATGAAACGAAGCGAAAATGTGAACAAAATTGGTGTCGACGGTTGAAACGGAGGCCGCATCTGTACCGAAATATTTGCGTCGTAATGTTGCATTGGCGTGATCGCTTAACGTTTCAATAAACATTGCATTGCATTTTCCTGATTACCATGACATTTGCGCAAAATTACATTCCATTTGTGTCATAGTGTGCAAAAATGTCCGTCATTAGCGTTAAGTTTGCATATCATTTGCTTTAACAGTTGAGCGAAGATCAAACAATGTCTCACTTAATACCTAGCTATATTCCCATATATAAGCGTGGTATCCAGCCATTTTCTTTTTCTTTCACGCATCAATCCCAGCATTTCTATTTCAGTCGTTTACCCTGTATCCAAACTTAAGAACTGCCCATTTGACGCCGAACTCAGTTATATATCGTTACCCTTTCGGCGTGTCGCATTCCTATTAGCATCGCCGCGCGAGACGCAATAGCCAAGAATCGTATAGCCTCCTATTCCATTTCCTAACAGCTATGGCTAACCCTCACGCCTTCTCAGGTGGATCACCAAAGATGTTTGCATACTGCGTCTCCTGCATTTGTACATTGCCATTACAACGTATGCTTTGATGTAAACTTTTCCACCTATGGCCTCACAAGAGCCGCACTTTTCATACAAGCACGCAGCATAGGCATTCTAACAGTGCTTTTTATCAGCTACCTCAGAATATTTCATTTTGTTTTATGAAATTACGCGATTTCTTCCCCGATTTCATAATTTCTGCAACATCAGCAACACAAACCAAGCATAGAGAAGGCAACTTTAGGAGTTAAACTATGAAAATAGCAAGCAGCAAGCTCAGATTATGCGGTGGAAGCAAATGAGACGGACACTATAATCATGCACTGCTAGTTCCATTCGCTCTCTCACCTTTTGCTGCTGCTCCTACCTCTCTCTCTCTCCTTCTCTCTGTCTCTCTCGCACTTCAATTCAACTAGCCATCGTACAAAAACCCCGCATACAAATACATCAGGCTTCGTCACTTTGAAACGAACATGACCAGAGCGGTGCATAAATAACCAGTTTGTTCGATCTGCTAGCTTCCACTCTCTTTGCTGCTATTCCTTCTTACTGTATATCTCTTGCTTTATCTCGTATGATCTTACAACGAACATGCGCACAGCGGACCTTTCAACGTGATTTGCGCTGTTCTCTGAACCTGGCTCTCAAACCTAGAAAGGGAGAGTGCAGTGTATCTGTGTATCTTGTGGTTCAGGTGCACTGCGGCGGAACGCCTTCATGGGCGATCTACCACGGCCCGCTACTCAAGTCAGCAACACGCCGGCAAGTCCAGCGGTTGCGTGCAAACGCCCAAGCAAGAAATGCTTGCGTTGACGGCAAGGCGGGCCTTCTTACAACGTTTATATGGGGTGGGGTGGCGATTGTCGTTTTCGCGCATCGCCGACCGCCATGGTATGAAATGATCCGGAAGCATAAAGGCGCGTTGTTTGTGTTTCCCTGGCGCCTTAGACGACCTGCATTTTTTTTTTTTCGGTCGGACATACGTAATGTGTTGTCGCGGTGCCGGAAACCCCAAAGATATTCTGTTCTTTCGGTCGCGAACAAACCACGGTGGGAGTATACGGTGCGGTTTGAGTCGATGCTCGTTCCGTAAACGATTGCCCAGATAGGCGTAGCGACTGCTTCGCTGAAGCACGGAAAGACTGGGGGCAGTGGTGTGGGCGATTTCCTGAGCGCAAGAAATCGCCCATCACGGGAGTTGTATACGAACTATGGTTCGTATAGCTTGCGCGCTTGGTTTGAAGAGGTCGGAGTCCGTAAACACGATTTTTGTAAGAAGCAGTGCTCGCACACATATCGTCCCGAGTTTATGTTTGAGTGGCATTCTAGCACGCAGCACCTTCCTTCGTGTTTCTCCTATAGCGTAGCTACTCAGAGCCTCAGTTATATAAAGGCCTGGGGTTGAGGTGCCTCGTTTCCTTCGATATCTTTAATTTGGTCACGATGCCAATCACTACATGGAAGCCTGGAAGCTACTGCGCCGAGCGGGCTGCTGTGACGTCACTAATACACCTGGAAGGTTCCTATACGGCACGTATTGGTGTACAAAGTGTGCTGCTTCGCTGCGAACAACGCGTGCTTCCTCAATTTTCTATTAACCTTCTTCCTCCCGTGGCGAGTATCGCACGCGCAATCCACATATCAGTATTGCCCCGAGGACTAACTTTTGCGTTCATTAGTTTACGTCTTTATTTACTATATATCGCCCGTCTGCTTAAGCATGCGACTAACCACGTATAAGCGTTCGCGTACGCCACGCTGACAACTAGTTGGCTGGCGCATGAGGCGCAAAAAAATTAATGCGCGCGCCCATAATCTCTTTCCGTGTGGCCGCTGGTAACGCTCTGTTTTCGGTGAAAGACAGCGAGGTGCACGCAAAAAAAAAATTATCAGAAAAGAAAGAAAAATGCAGGAAGACAGACGCTTCATCCGGTTCGCAATGCAGCTAACGTCCCCTTTCCTCTCCTCCCCCTGCTTCATTCCTTGCGTATTCATCTTCGATTCCTAGCGGGGGCCGCACTGTTTACTCGGCGGCGCGACGAACGCCCGCGGCCGAGTCGCTCGCGTTGCGCCGCCGCCGCCGCGTGCGGTTTGCGGCTGCGGACAATGGCTTTCCTCAAATGGGAATCGTGACGGCGGAATCCTTTTGGGCGCAGAATTAATTCCCGGTCACGACCGGCGATCGCTTATTCGCCCGCGGGGGTTAAGCTGTTCCCTCAACCCTCTTCCCCTGGTCAAGAGAGGGTGAGGAGACTGGACAACGCCGGGCGCCCAACGCTGTGCGCTCGCGCGACCCCTACGCCGCGGGCCGCGCCGACCCGAGCGCTTTCGTGTAAAGCCTAATGTTTATGTGGCGGCGTCTTGCAGAGCGGCCGTGCCGCGCTTTGACCGTTGCTTTCTCGTGCATCGATATATACGCACGTGCGGCTTGAATGGATGGCACGCGCGATTGAGACGTTGTTCGTCCGCTGCGCCCCCGATGTGTATCTTTGTTGGGGAAGCAGCAAGGGAGCTTCGCACGATACACTACTGCCGTTTCCGAAAAAGGCCGGCCCTCTGAAGACGCGCCCGCAACACACGATAAAGATCAAAAGAGAATTTACCGACAGACGAAGATCGTCAGTTTGCTTACATTCTTCCTTTTTGTGTCTCCATAGCCCGCTCTTCGTAAATGCGTATATACATAAGAAGGAATTCCACTTTTCTCGGAAAGAATGGTATCCCGTGCTGCGCTGCATCTTGTTCGGCGAAGTTGTGAGGATAGTCGCCAGCTTCCTTGGGTAGCTTACCTCTGTGCGCTGCCGCCGATGACACGCCTTCGTTCCAGTCCTCCCTTTTACGTGTGTGTAAAGTAGCTGCCTCGAGGGTGTCGTTAATGAGCTGCCGTTAAGTTTGTATACGGGCTGACTGCTGAGTTTATTGCAACAGGCTCGCAATTTAGCCGAGCGGGCTGGTTATCTTATTTATCGGTATAGTTATGATAAGAAAGTTGAGCAGCGAGAGAGTAATCATGGCATCCTTACCGTTATTGAATGAGCACTAAAAGAGAAACGCAAACTGATCTGTGTTAGTGAAATAAATGCCCCTATGCAGTAACAAAAAATACCACTCTTACTGTGAGAAGACGCTTGGTAAGCGCGAAGAGACGCAGGAATGAACAATGGGTGTCGACGCCGCCTTGAAGTTGCCGTATGCCAGTTCGCCATGACGTCATCGATTTTGACGCCGTCTACTGCGGCCTAGTTGATTGTTTATCCGTAAAGGTGGACTACATTGCATTCGATAAGAGAGCAGAAGACGATGTTTAGAAATATCTGAAAAGCTTTGTTCAGCCACAACGCAAAACGAAATGCTTCGGAATCTGTGACGTCACACTGACGAAATTCAGGAAATACAACCTTGAGCTCCATCTTCTCTGCTAATAACCTACCTATTATCGTGAAGCGAACGAAAAGACGGGTTCGGAAGAACACGTTATCAGTCTGAGCTAACTTAGTGTTTTTTTTTTTTTTTTTTCCTTAGTGTACGTACCTTTAAGAAGCCACGCCCGGAGAGATGTGAAAACAAGCGTGCTTCCAGTCTGCAATCGGTGCTGCATGCTGTCTCCTCGCCAGGAGAACGCGCAGAGCCCATTTGTTTCCCGCCAGTTGTACCGTAATACTGGCCGCACGAACTGGTTGTTGTTCCGCGGCCAGGCCGGCTGCGCTTTACCAGCAATTCGTTCGCGCCAACCGCTGCGGCCATTGTCGCGTTGCTGCCGAGCGCGCGCGCTCGCTCGCGCCTCGCTCACAATGAGCCAAGGGTGCAGAGGTGACTCGCGTGCGAGTTGTGGCGCTCTCGTCATTAAATTAACGCGGCCCCCGCCGTGCGATGGCGCCCCTTAAAGCCGTGCGGGGAGTCTTTAAATGCGGCCGCTGCGACGCCCGAGCGCTCACTTTGATGGTGCGTTCGCGTTGTTCGCGTTCTTCTCGGAGGAAATCCCGCCGCCCCCTTTTGTGTGCGCGCTCGGTGTGCTTGATCGCTAATGAACTGATTGTCGCTGCTGCTATGCGTGGTCGCGCGTCTATGCGCGCGCCCGTTCCGGAAAACCTGTTGCGACGCTCATCGACGTATGCGCTAAGCAGCGCGTGTCACGGACGTTGTACGCACGACTTTAATTAAAGAGCTGTGTGGCGGCGCGCGGCCAGCTTGGCATTTTGGGACCGCAAGGAATTTCCCTGCTCGTTGCGGGGCGTCGCTGACAGTCAGTGTAGGGAAGAGGATTCCGGGACACTGTGTGTAGTCTCGAAGTCCATCTGCCCAGATGGCTTTGTGCGGACGCTTTCATACGTTAGAATCAGGAGTGTCAAAGTTTAAAAAAAAACTGTATGTGGTGTATGGGAAGCCGGTCACGTGGTATAGAGGTATATATGAACGCGGTCACCTGCACTTCGCCCCTCGTATAGGGAGAGCGTGCGTCGAGTGAGCTTCTGAATAACACTTTGCAACGTGGTACGCGGTTTAAATCGTGGATGCGGGAACTCAGAGAGGTGTGACGTAATGCTTACGCTTTTCTCTCCCTATTTGTCCGCCAAATCGCCACTGATGTTTTATTGCGATAGCAATTATATGGACACTCCAAAGCAGATTTCTGCCGTCGGCGTCGCCGTCGCCGTGAGGTTCCGTATGACGTCAATGGAGATGAAATCGTCGCCGCGCGCCGCCGAACGCTGTGTGTGCGAGTGAAAGGGCGCGAGGGACGCGCTCTTTCACGGGGAGTTAACGCATGACCGAGAACAAACGCGCGTTCTGCGCCGTGCTCCCGTAAGGGCTGCAGAAGTAGGCGTCTCTTTCCTCCTTTACAATCACCATATATGTAGAGCAAACGCGCCTTCTTCCGACGCGCGAAAGGCCGAGGGGGGAGGACGAGGGAAGGGAGGCGACGTTTAGCTGCGGCACCAAGTGCCTATTTATATCAGAGGCTCCGGCAACAGTCACCAACGCCGCACGCATTTTGTGCGAACGCGGGCAAAACGCCGACGGCGTCGACAACAGTTCTGCGTGTTGCCGGTGCTGCTGCATGTCCAAGTTTATACAGCTGATAAAGCTACTATCATTACTCCGTATAGCTCTCTACAAATTTGCTATCGCAATTGATGCTTCGCCTTTCAGGTCAAACTGCGACAACTTTTTTTTTTTTCGTTTTATTCTGAGGATATCTAGATTGCTTCATTGGTTACGGCAATGGTGGTGCTGCTCATTTGCAAACGAATCGTGCGCAAGCTCCCCTTTGTTTCCTACCTTATATTTCTGGCGTTCCTGCAGGTTCCGCGAGAAACTTCTATAACGTGCTGCTTCTGTCGCTCTTTCTTTTCCTTTCTTTTTTCTATCGTTGTGTCTGTCTGAAGTTTAAGTTTGTATCGGGCAACGAGAAAAAAAAAAAGAGGAAATGTACAGCTGCCTAGGGGACCGGCGAAAAGACAAGAAAGCCTGACAGGGCCGCCTACTCCCCAAAAACACAATTTACCCTCAAAACGACAGGATGTCCGGATGTTACAATTCCATGAGAAAGAATAACAGTGCAAAAAAAAAAAGAAAAGCGATGGCTACAAGCACTAGTAGGTATGTACAGCAAAGCTTTCGTACAAAAATACGCGTAAAACAATAATTATTACATTGAAGTGACAAGAAAGTATGTACAATTAAGTGAACCAACAAGACGACAAATATAGCGCAGGCAAATAACCGCGAAGGATTGCTTTTTGTCACTTGCATATAACATGAAGTATAAGAAAAGACAAATACCAAGCACTTCTTAGGCAACGTGAAGCAAAGATTAGATCTGTATTGACAATAAATACCAAGATACCTTTCTTATAAAAACATGGCATGGGTCGCTCTCCTGGAAAAGTGTGTTGATTTTGAAAAATGCGGAATCAGATAGCTTAGTTTATCAGTGGCGCCGTAGGTACGTGGTTTTTCTTTTCTATAAATCTTATGGCGTTCGTAGTGGCAGTACTCTTTCTCAAGACGCTTCGAAAACAGCCCCGAAGGATCAGATTTTGCTAGAGCATCACTAGATCATCGGCATTTTATTTCGTTACAGTTGTAATGGTTAGTGCATGATCTTTATGTTTCTCTCTCTCTCTCTTTCTTTTTTTTTTTTTTTTTTTTTGTTAGAGGCGCCGTATGAAACCGGTGTGAGACACTCCTTCTATCAGCCGTATAGCTTTCTTTTGCAAGACATGAATGCTACCTCTACTATCTGTGCCAGCTTTAGTCGTATTCCCCCATAGTGCAGATGCCAATAAACTACATATTTTTTAAACTATTGTGAAAGCAGTTGTCGTAATTTGCAAATGATACCCGTAGTTCTTGAAATGCTGGAGTGGACGCAGTTGGTGTGCGTGGACCTGTCTACGTTCTCTCGAAAAAGCACCTCAAGAAATTTATGTGCTATGACATTTACAATTTCTTGCCCCTTAAAAGCTATGTTAGCTTATCATGTGATAGTCTTACAGCGTGGGGCGAATAAAACATAGTTCGTATTTGTAGCGTTTATTTCTTGTCCAGCATTTATAAGACAAGCAGGTAGATGCCTCAACCAAAAATTTGCTGTTTTTCAAGAAGATTGAGCTCGCTGCCAGCGACGAATGCATTAGGGTCATCAGCGTGTAGAACTATGTCTGATGTGAATACAATTCCTCTGTACAAACAAATGATAGTGCCGCTTATGATGAAGGACTGCTTTACTTTGGGCTGCTTGCTGCTCACATGTCGCACAGAATTCGGCAAACGTGCCACTGTTTATTTTTATTTTTGCTATCTTCTATACAATGACTCCGTCGCGTATGCCCTCAAAAGGTTCATTTTGATTATTATACTTATGGGTTCTTTTTGCATCACGTGGTTGCCTTTAATTCCCTCAGCTCAGTTAACAGAAGCCGGCGAGTCGACATGAGTGTTGCTGGCATTTTCAATGACATCAAAACAAATTAAACCAGTGCATCAACGAATAAATTAGACGATTTATTTTTTTTTCCTTTTCCTCTCACAGGTCCTTTAACTAATGTATCTAGAATGTTACTGGCAGACTTCCCTGTTTTTTTTAATTATTAGTATTCTCGCTCAGTCACAGGTGATGCCAGATTTTTTCTCTTAGACGTCATCATCATCAACTGATTAAGGCACACAGAAGCATGGACGCCTCTCTCATAAGCAGCTCCAATTTCTTCTGCCCTCAGTCATCCTAACCCAATCAATGCCTGCGCAGTTGCTAATCTCATCATGGCCTTCTCTAGAGAAACGTCCTCCGTTTCTTCCGTTCGCTAACTCTGATGCACCTTCCGCCGTGAATTAGGACAGCGAAGGGCCGCGTTCGGGATCCTGTGCATACACTGCACGCTGACCTAATTTAACGGATTTCAACTCAACCTCTGCGCGAAACATCCACGGACAAGTCGGCCCACATCCCTCTTTAATGTTCCGTATCAGGGTCATTTGACGCATAACGAATAAGACAAAAAAATATGCTGGTGCTATACTCGGCCCGTACCTGCAATTGAAATTTTCACAGGCCTTATGCCAGAATGGTATCGACGTTACATCAACAACACCGAGATCGCTTTTGTATCTTCACGAAAACGCCAGCAGCATTCAGCCGTGACGCAATGCCGATAGCGTTATTGGCATCGACGCTCCTTTGCCCACTGTTAAGGTCAGAGAGCGCGCATCGCATATGTGCATTCCCTGTTGTTTCTTTAAAAAGGCCACTACCGATTACAAGAAGTTGTGTTACGCTTCCGCTGCCGTTCGCTGAGGTATACGTGTATCTCCGATCTCCTTCCATATAGCGCTTCTTGTTTCTTGGCCCAATCTGCGCGTCCAGAATGCCTCCAGGACTGCAAGCAGCGGCTGGCGTTGCGCTCTTTCAAGTAGGGGTGTACTAAAGCCGAAACGTTCCCCCACGGTGGGCCGTAAAAGAAGAAAACACCCTCTGGATTCTTCCTTAGGCAGCGACCTCGCTATCTCTGCCCGAGCGCCGAGTATATTTCTCCCGCGAGGTTGCGCCGAGGTTCTTTCCGACATTGGCATAGCGGGCTTCTCTCGAGGTCTTTCTTATTGGAATGCGCCGATATCCGCGCTGTAGGATTTGTATGAGTCGATGCTTGGGCAAGTGTTTCTTGGAGATAAAGAGACGCGTTTCTACCCCCTCTGTGTTGCTCCTTTTCTTCTTTGTTCCTCTGTTTTGTGAAGTGCAAGGCCGCGCAATAGTGTCGTGGAGTGCGGCTGCCAAGGAAACGGCAACCCTGGCGGTTAAATGCTCCCGTGTCGTTGTTCCTGAACTTGGGCGGGTGTAAGGTTTTTCTCGCGATCTCTTTGTGTAGGCTGTACTACAAATCGGCGAACTCTATTGTAAGGACGAAGTAAAGATCATAGTGAAAAAGGACAAGGACAAAGAGGCTGTCCACAGGACAGGCGCGCACAATACAGGCGACATTAACGCCTATCCTGTGCACTGTGTCCTTGTCTTGTTGGGCTATGATTGTTGCTTCGTCGCTTTGAAGCAACTCGCCAAAGAATACGTTCTGTTGTAACATTTGCGGAGTCTGTTAGAGAAGTGTGTTTGAGAAGTAGCTTTCTAATGACCGTCGGTTGTTGGAAACCGCACTTCAAGTTTCCTTGCTTAATACTTCTTCTGAGAAGCAGTGTGCAGCTAATTAACGACCTGACCATGGTTTATCGAGGAATTTCACCTCTTGCAAAACACATCTTTAATTCAGTAAAACATGGAACATTGTGACGTTCCCATAGCTTGTACACTGACTGCTAATTAATGGTTCTGAGGTATTTATCGTGTTTGCACGGAGTTTCCGGTATACGTAATGAAGAGCAGATTCAATTAAAAATTGTGTGTTGTGGATTTCGTGGAGGCTGCTTTTTCTTTTCGTTGTTCGCTTTCCGGCAAATAAACAGATGCTATCCAGCATTTTACCGGTAAATAATACGCCGTTCGTAAACAGAAATTATTAAAATATTACGCCATGTTGCTCAACAAAGCAGCTCGCCGGAGAAAAATACGAATCTGGAATAATGTAAAAAGTAAGACCAAACTAACGATTTTATTTTTTAAGCAATACATTTGAACTTGATGCCTGCGTCACCTCGTCAATATACTTCTAAGTTTATTAACGCAACAGCGTTAAGGGCATCGTATCGCAGAAAATCAGGCGTCGGTCTCGGCATCGGCGCCGGCATAAGCATCGGAGTCTGTGGCAGAGAAATTCCTCCCGAACCACCCTCACCACACAGGCCCTCCGCGTGGCGCAAAGCGTCAGTGAACAAAAATTGAATTTCTCAAATTAAAATTTGTCAGAAAAATCCTAAAGTACGACTTAACTATAACCTACAGACATGATAGCGTCGGCTTGTAATTTGAATGTATACGAGAATACATAATTGTGTTACGAGGAAACTGAAACGCAAACCCCTTTTCCAGCATTTCTACCAAACAACAGCGGTGCGCTCGGGTATGTTACTTGCGAAAACCCCATCCAGATGGCACTCGCCTCCTCGGCAGCGTAGGGAGCCTACATGCAAGCGCGCTTGCGTGTAGGCTCCCTACAGCAGCGTAAAACGGTAGCGGCGCGCAGAGGCGAAGGTGGAGAAAAAAGAAAGCTGCAGTTGCCGGGAAGCCTGACAAGCATTCAGGGATCTTTGAATGCTATCGCGTTCCACTCTCAAAGGCGCAGCTTAAGCGTCCTTCAAATTTTTAGTCGAGGCACCTGTTTTAGCCAGTTAAAAGGTGGCGGTCGCATACGATGTTCTGCTCGCTATTCCTAGAAACCGCTGTTTACATCTGAAATAAATTGCTCATGTGCATTCGAGCACAGTCATCGGTTATAAAAGTGCGAACATTTTCAATGCACAGATGTTCCGATAAGATGCTCTGAAGCTGCAGTCCAAGGTGCTGTACTAGGGATATCCGCAAGAAGGTATCTGCTGATTGCCTCCTCTAATTAAAACGGGCTTTGCACAACATGAAGACAATATACGAAGAAAAGGAGCCCAAGTCGCTCATACAAACGCCAGTTCGTGGTTAGGCATGATAGTTATTTGCAGTAGCTGCCGGACTAAGTCGTGCGTACATCACAGGGCAAAAGAGTGAAACGGTCCACGTGTAGAGAGAAACGAAACCGGCATATCAACTTTTGTTTTTCTTTTTGGCACGTGTTCTTGAGTAATGAATCACCTTATTGCCCATTACCTCTATTTTACAGAGAGAGAGAGCAGATAGCGATAGCATAAAGTGCGAATTAACGAAGCAATCGCGATTCCGCACAGGCCGCCTAGATATGCGAAGAAGCCCAAGCGGAAGAGGTCGCCTTCGGAAGGGCAACAAATTTCGCCAAGAAGGACACGCGCGCTTTTCTTTCCCACCTGGCAACAGCCGCACGAAGGCCCCCGCGCTGCTCGGCCATACACCCACTCCACGTGTGCCAGATGCATTCTCCTAAATCCCGCTCCTTCTTTTATCTGATGCACGCCCCATAATCCCACAGAGCGAGCTGCCTGCAGTGTCCAGCGTTTTCCCCTCAAGTTCTAGACGCCCGCGGGCCATCCGCGTGGCATATACGGCAGTGTCTTAAGAGCGTATATGTGCGTGGACCGCAAAAGCAGCGGGCGATGAAGGCGTGCGGCGCCCTTATCTCAACAAACGCGTGTCATCTGGCCACTAACTGATGGCAGTGGCTAAACACTCCGCGCGCAATACTGCGCCGTTTGCCTTGATATACAGCAGCGCGCTTCGTGTACACCGGAGAGATTAAAAAAAGGAAAAGCCCCGTGGAGGACGCGCTGCTCATGCGCGCGCGCGCGCTCGAGGAAGGGGGGAGGCGGATCTCCTCGGGGCAATTGCGATGTTGTGTCAAATCGCGTTTTGTCATCGTATATATCGGCTTTCCAGCTAATTGCCGATGCACAAAGGAAGGACAGATCTCCCGTGGGGGCAGCGGCAGGCAGCGCAGAGGTTTTTCGTCTCCAGTATTGACCCCGCGCACCTTCCGGCTCGTCCCACCTCCTCCCCGATCTGTTCTGAGACCCCCCTTTGGTTTCTGAACCGCGCATTACTGGCGCCCGTCGGTTTAGTGAGATATAACCGCCACAAGAGGCCCATATGCACGTAGTGCGGAGTAAAACTTTTAAAGAGAGAGAGAGAGAGTGCCAAATCATCATCTCTCCAAAGCACGATTGGCGCCTCGACTACACGATGCTTCCTGCAGAGAGTCCGCGCGGGCGGCTTTTCGAATCGAGATCTGCGCTTCCCAAGGGCTTCCGATTGCCATCTACACTTGTTCGATCTCTTATATGGGTCCGCGTGCACGTCCGCGCAGTTTAGTAGCCTGTGGAGCTGCAGCCGATGTGGCGCGACGGCGGATTCGCTGTTTTTAAATTCAAATGCGCGCCACTGTTATTGTCATTTATTTTATACGTGCGCCCACGCATCTCTGCGTCCCGATCGCTTCTTACATATTTCCCGTGCAGTGAAACGACTCGGTTCGCTCCGGCGAGTCTTACACATGCAGCGACATCGTCAAGCCGACAAGCTATGGCAAACTGTGCTTTGCGAGCCGGCGATGATTTACTCATAACGTTCAGTCGCGGATTCCCCTTTTAATTGGCTTCAAACGTGAGCAGCCGGGAGTTGAGGCCACGTGTATGTATAACGTATTCCGCTTTTGTGCAACTCCGAGGGAAAACAACTGGGTGAATAACGATTGCGACGGCATCGACTTACAGCCGCGAACAGCAGTTTCTATTTTTCTTTCTTGCGGGACATGTAATAAACTGTGCGTACGCGTGCTTTAGCAACCCCCAGTATCCGCTGTTGATCGTTCACGCCATTTGGCCAAGTGGACGTGGGCGCCGCTTTTCTTTCCCATAATTTATGCGTCTCAGGCTTTCCATGGTCGCCAGTTCGTATGTCCCGATGTTTAAAGCCGCTCATTTGGCCTTCGCGCGACCAGCCGCGTGTCTTTTTATTGAAAAGGTAGCTCCGCTATAGCTTGATACCAAAGGGCTTCACTATACCCCCTTGTACGCTGCCTGCGTTTCACGCCAGCAAACTTAGTTTCCTAAAACTCCCCATTTCATGGTTGCTTAAATGTCGATTGAATTGAGTACTGAGTACTGGTGCAATCTAGTAGCAAACCAGGTTGCATGCAACCTGTTTTGCTACCACACTGGGAGAGTCGAAAACGGGGGAAAATAGCAAAGAAGGAGCCATAACATGTGAGGCTCGTGTACACACAACAGTGTTCACAGCACAATGAAAGGTAGTCGCAGGGCCCAGTGCTCTAGTGTTTTTTATTAAAAAACACTAAAGCGGCATTTTTTATTAAAAAATGCCGCAGTGCTCTAGTGTTTTTAGCGTGCAACGTTCTGATCACAGAATGTACAAAGACGAATGAGAAGTGTTGTGACGTGGTAAACAACTTTTCTTTCGCGCATTTTTCATACACTGCTCAAATATTCACAATCTAGGCAAACGATCTTTCACCTACTCATTTGTATCATGACGATAAATCTTTATTGGAGAAACAGTGGCTCGAAGGCCTATATTGGGGAGAGGGGTGAAAATTCAGGAGGGAGAGGAAGAGTAAGACGACAATTTATATGTAGGTTTTCACTTACTTTCGTTTCTTATCCTTATGCTTCAACATGCTTTATTGTGGTTATACAAGCAATCGGATGTACAAAAGGAGTTGTAGTGTGGATTGTCAGTGAAAAGAGAGCAGGCAGATGATTTTTTAGTGCATAATATTTAGGAGATGCCGCTTCTAAGTGGCGCCGGTTACTCCTCTTCGAATTACTTGCGAAAAATGAAAGAACAAGGCAGGATTGAACAAAGGGAAAGCTGCAGGAATGGAAATGTTGCATAAAGCCCACTCTAACTTAGTCAGGTCAGATGAATGCCCTAAAGACAGGCCACTAGACACATGAAACGGGGTCACAGAAAGGAACATAGGAACATAAAATCCGGTCAAATAAAACACTTATCAAGGCAGTTTACAAAAACAGATGAAAGAAACACTACTGAATGTTTGCCAAGAATATCCATTACTCCCGGAAACCTCCGGAGGACCCCAATCACTCGCCTTTGTGGTAATCTACCTCTTGGCCATGGACCTAGGACTACTTATGAGGGATAAAGCCGGAACTGCGGCACAATGCAATTAGATAACGTACCAAACGGCGTCTTTTCGTGTCACGAAACATTCTAATAGAAGTTGTACAACCCCATACGCCTGACCACGAGTGCATTGCGGTCTATCAGAGGGGATGATTAATAATCACCTTGTTCTTCTTGTCTGTTTAGTTTTTATATATGGAAATCGGTCACCGGGTGTCTGCAGAGCACGCCCACTCTACACTGCCAAGGTATACCTTGTCAGGGACGATTGTCATTGGTCACCCGGCATGCCTAGAACGGTTGCTTTGCGACAGGCGCACCCAAGTAAATGAGCTGCTATAGCAGCTGATTGCGGCGGCAGGGGGCGCGCGAGTTGCCGCACAGAGTGTGATTGTGCACGCGCAGCTGACGCGAAGGACGAGGTGGTCCGCACAGCTGAGGGCTGCGGCGGGAGATTTAGAACGGCTTCGCTTCCCGTGTGTCGAGCACCACGGCGTTGTCTGAGGTCCGATTGCGATCGCGGCTGGTGAAACCCTTTCACTGAACGACCGCGATTCTTCTGGCGGGTGCGGCCCTTTTGTCGATCCTTATCGCGCCTTCGGCGGACGTGGTACCCACAACAATCCTTTCGAGTAAATGCATTCCATTGCTGCAGTCGCGTTGTTTTCTTCGTATCTTTGCGAAAGGAGAACATCTGTGACTCCTCGGTAATAGCATCGTGCTGGTTTCCGACACCACGCTGTGGAGGTTGCGTGGCATGAAGTAACAATCGTGTTTACACAGAAGGGACGGGAAATCAGGCTTTCCTATAGCGTGTTCGGCGTTACGCGCGGGAACCTGGTTGGATGGTGGACCACGAGTGAGTTGTTGCAACGCAGGCTTCGAGTCCGTATGAAGTACCACATTCTGTGCGGGCAAAATTATTCATTTGCCATAGTGCAGTAATTAGACGCAAGTTTGCACAGCGTGTGTGTGTGTGCGTGTGTATGTGGAGGGGGGGGGGGAGAGATTCTTGAGTCTATGCGTGTGTGGGTGTGTGCGGGAATGCGGTAGTGCAAAACTGCGCATAATTACTTCACTATGATGACTTACCAACTAGCCCGACAGCAAGTTCTACTAAGCTATCTTTAATTTGTGTAGAGCAGCAGTTATTGCCATGCCTTCCACAACTGTCGACGAGACTATACGTATAGTCCAGACGGCCAGACCATGTAAATCTCAGAGAGGGAACACAGAGCACAAATCACTAGCGCTCATGAAAGAACTCGGCACCAAAGGTTTCACGGGAAACTTTCAGTGGATTCCTTCCCACATTGTTATTGCTGGCATTCAAAAATCTTATGTGCATGCAGTGCTCTTTCATCCTCCTAAAGGCAAGGGCCTAAAGAGTAATCAAGTTAAAAAATCTGACGTCTGTAGTCACGTTGGGCCACTTTGGTTTCCACAATGTATGACCTATGTAAGTAAGTTATTCTGTCGGGAGGAAGCATCACTTATATATTGAAAAAGGACAGGATCTGCTCGTGCACCGTCATGCTTATACAAGACGGGGCGTAACGAGTCTCCGAACTGTACTGCATGCGACGAGACAGGAGACATTGAAGACTTTGCGTGGTCGTGCCCAAAATACCGAGATGAAAGGAACGCTCTTCTGGAGAACTTACAAAAGAAGCACCTTCCGCATGCATACGTGCAACACCTTGTGTTCCCAGAAGGATCAGTTATAGCCTGCAAAAAAGCTTCAGATCTTAGTCTTGCATTCCTATCGATGTTAGAGTGGTTTCATGAAAAGGGGGAGTGGGAAGGGTAGGGTGGTGATACCGCACTGGTATTGTAAGAGACACTCGTGTGGAGCAATTGCCGGCCTTGATCGCCAGGCTAAACCCTCCTGTAGCTATAGCCCAGCACCACCATCACCACCACCTTCGTTAGACGGATGCCATGGTTTTGCGACTTGACGACACGGACGTAGCTTCATCGCACCTCTGTGGGGTGATTACGAACTATTGCGACGAACGCCCTCTATCGGATCGCGAGAGTTGTGACGTGCACTCTTATTATCTGAGGAGTTGAAAAGAACTAGCCCAAGCCACCTGTCGTGTAAACTTCGTCCCCTCTACTGTAAACCTGGGCTTGTTCGCGCGCCATTACGAAAATAAAACAGCGCCCAAGCAACAACGGGGACCAAAAAGACGACACCACGGCGCTGAACTTCACACGGCGGTGAACTTCTCAAAGTTCAGCGCCGTGGTGTCGTCTTTCTTTGGTCACCGTTGTTGCTTGTGCGCTGTTTTAGTTTCGTCTTCTTTGTCCTCCGGGCTTTCCGAACCGCTTTCGTGACTGCAGGCATCGTGGGTGGTAAACAGGCAGGTCACGAGGCAAACGTGCGTGAAGCTCGGCCAGTCATCCGTCACCGTGCAGCACCGCATCTATTAATCATGAAACGCTTGTGAATACGCGGTGCAAACGAGGTTTCAATTATACCGCTGCGGAGTCTTGCACGATCCCGAGCAGTTAAGTTGGTTTCATCAGCGTCGCAAAGTCTCCCCAAGCACCTCTCGTCAACTGTCATTAGGTAACAAACCAGAACAAAGTGAAACAGGATTGTGCCCCAGAGTTCGAACCATTAATCTAACTCAGGAGTCCGAATCTCGGACCGATAACGTTTGGTGAAAATTTCACCTTTTGCGGGACGTAACGGCTTGAGCGATGCCTCATTGAACCGGTGAACATTTTACCCGCTGTCTTGTCCGATGAATACGCGCTTGAACAGTTTGAAAGCGATCTTTGAAAGTGATCGACGGAGAATATGGCCCCAGGACATCTCGATCACGAGACTAACTCCCTAAAATATAAGCCACGCCCTCAATAGCGTTATCATGTGGGAAGAGCTACATAATCGTGTAATGCACAGCGCTTGTCGTGGTCGCTGTAGCAAAAAAAAAGAAAGAAAGAAAGAAAAAAAAAGGCGAAAGCTTGCACTGGGCCACGCAACGCTTAAGACACAGCGAAGTTAGCCGATTGATTGCATTGCTTGGTTGTAGCTAGGTTATCTCTCTTTCTTTCTTTCTTTCTCTCTCTCTCTCCTCCACTTTTTCTTTCTCTCTCTTTCTCGCTCTCATTTTCTCTTTCTCTCTCCCAAAGGAAGTTGTGTTGCGATCGTCAGTACGATGCAACTATATGGTACCCATAAATGCACGTTCTGCAAGCGTGGGTGGTTATGACGCTCGCCTTCGGACCGTGGGTACGTGGTGGGTTCGAATCCTGCTTTGCCAAGAACGTTTGTTTTGTTTTATTTGTTTATTTCTCTCGAGCGGCGAGCGCAGACGCGCCAGGATGACGTCACGGCGCATGCGCAGTAGCGCGCTGCTGGTGGGAGCTCGGCGAAGCCGTGTCTGTGCGGTGTCGCCTGGTTGCCATGGCTACGGTGCGGCAGTTTCTTGCCACACGCACAAATTGCGGCTGGCTTAAACTGCGGAAGAAGACGACGACGCTCGAGCCAGTGCTGATGATGATAATTTCGGGGCACACGCACAACAAATTACGGCTGGCTTAAACAGCTTCGCTGTCAAAAAAAAGTGTCGGGTAGGGACAGATACATCACTGAACACAGATTTAACTATCTACTCACGGCTTCTTATGAGTATCGGTGCCTCTTATAAACCTGGCGAGTAAAATTTTGTGATACATGCGTGCTTTACATGTATATGAAAGCACGCAAGTTAAGGGTTGGGTCTGTGTTGGTGCGCGAACGACTATACCGACAAGGACGTGTGGACAGCCCGTCGTGTACGTTTTGTGGTTCCTGTGAGACACTTGAACATCTAGTTTTAGAGTGTCCCGCATTCGTTGCGCAGCGCGCATTACTAATTAAGGAGTATAGACTTATTGGGCTGCAATGTGCGACCCTTGACGATTGCCTTTTTCCAAGGGGGAGCGCTGCAAGACGTGACCAGGCCCATCGAGCCCTGCTAAGTTTTCTGAAGGACACTGACTTGGCCTCCCGTTTATAGACATTATTTGTATATTTTTTTTTGTTCTGTCTGTGTCTCCGTCATTTCTTGATTTCCTCTTTTCTTTTCTCATATTTTCATTTCCTCTATTCCCTCCTCCTATAGGAGTAGGCAGGCGTTGTGCCTCTCTCGGTGGCAGTTGTCAGCTTGCTCCCTCCTTAATCCCTTTGTGTCCTTGTGTGTATATGTGTACAAATCAAATAATAATAATAATAATAATAATAATAATAATAATAATAATAATAATAATAATAATAATAATAATAATAATAATAAAACACGCTGTATTAATTACTGCATTTGTACTGCACTGTTATGCTGCTCTAGTTCGACGCTTCAGTGTAAAAGTTGTAACATGGACATACTTAATTAGGATGACTGGATCGTCTTAACTGATGATACAATGCTTATGTTTAAAAGTTGCCGCACTGCGTTATGCTGCACTTGAATATTGTGTGTTGTAAATTCGCCTGTTCTTAATTCATGACTTGGTGCTGTACTTGATTCTGTGTCCCGCCTGCTATGATCTCGCAAGAGATTGGCAGTATTGTAAATAAATTTAAAAATTAAAAAAATATCCGTCACCAACAACAAAGCACTTATTTTTGTCATACGGCTACTTACTGCTTTAAAAAAATGAGAGAAGAACTTTCAAATTTCTGCTTCACAAGTTTCACGTGAAACTGACAAATCCTATTAACCTTCCATTAAACGTTTCGACTCTAGATTTCAGCCACAGGACTATTTGCGCCGTCGTCCAGGGTTTTCTTACTGATTCCAACAGATATCACTCTTAAATTTGATTTTCCTTTCCTATCCATTAACACTCTCTTTAAGTCGTTCTCCCTGATTTATTCTCTTCTCGTTGCTTCTTTACCAATATTTTTCTTTCCTTATACACCTCACCACCAAATTTAGCCTTTTTCAAGGCATTTACTTTTTAGAAATGCTAGAACTATGGAAGTTTAAGTAAATTTTTGTTATCATTTTACTTCACCCGCCCGATTTTTGCTCAATACGGCCACTGGAGGAAATGATAGCAGCAGCACCAGGGGATGTCATGCCATGGCATGGGGATGCGTGGCAATGACGAATGATTGAGAAATAAAATGTCCTCGTAGGTGAGAGAGAAGGCGATCGCTGTGGTTGAGTATTCCGTCGCATGCAGTCGACGAAATGACGTTGACGGGCTTCCCCAGTGTACGTTGATCTCGTAAGGTGTAATGGCAGTGTAAGTCGGGAAACGGACTCGAAAAAGGCACACACACACACGCAGTGCTCACATCCAACAACGCTTTATTTTCGGTAAGCAACCCTACTCATGTCCGCCAAATGCATGAACATGAAGCACCCTATAAAACACCCCATAAAAAGTACTCTTACATTCACAGATTATCAAAGGTCGAGCTCAGAGAATGTACATAATTTCTTAACACTTCCATTACAATGCTGTTATTTGTTTCATAATACGGGAACACACCTAACGTCACAATAATTGCAAGCTCTATTAAATTTTGTATTTATTCTCGGTTGACGATCGCTTGATGATTGAGGCTGCATGAGGCTGCATTTTACGCGCATTTGACCTGCATTGGTTAATTGAGAGTGCATTTGACCTAGTAGAGGTGGTAGACGAACAACCATCTCAACCTCAACAGACGTGGGATAAAATGCAAACTCGTCATAGCATGCATAGAAGAAATCGGACTCATATGGTCCCCTACAGATGTCAACAGCGGTTTTTATCAATTAGTTTTCTGGCGGGCGGGCGTTTGAATTTATTGAATTTATTGGCAGCGCCAAAAGTGTGACAGTAGGATGTCTCGCAATCCAGAGAAGCAGCATAAAATGAACAAGTAGGTTAACATACAATGGTTTGATTAGCCTAAAGCAACGTGCCTATAAAACATTCGTTGTTGTTTTTGTTGTCTGTGGAAGGCGGAAAGAAAACTTCAAATATGTGCTGCCTTCTTTTTTCTTCTTGCCTCAATCATGTATGCTCTCTTTGTCGACACAAACAAGAGAGATTACAGAGAGATTTAACGAGATGCCTTAAACACCCGGCCACTTCGCTCCTAGCCTAACTATAAAAGTTTGAAGCACGCCAAAATGTACGGCACGAAACAACTTTTCAGGGTAATTTGTCATCAGCCAATGAATATGCTAAGCGCGCGCGCCGGAATTTTGCTAACCCAATCAAGGCATTAATGCTCTTTCTCTCTCTCTTGATAACCCAACCAACGCATTTAGAGGCTACATTATTGTTTGCTTCTCTTGTTTATTTTTACGCTACCGTTCCACACAGCTGGCCCGCAGGTCCTTAATATCCGTTAACTTCACGGGATACGCCGAATCGCCAACGCCGTCAATAAATCATTCATTTAATTTTTCTTGTCCCTTTGAGCGTGATAACAAGGTTACCCGCACCAGTCTTGCCTTGCTGCTTTTCTGAAGGCATCTACCTAACCGGTGGTTCAACTAGCCAAGCAATAGCTGCAAGCCCTGTCGTGACACTTATCAGCCTGTTCGTGCGGTTATCCCGGGACCGCGAACGCGCCTATGTGCTGAAATTTGGTCGCGTAACCACCGCTATGTGATGGCACCTCTGTGACCACTTTAAGTGCTGGGTTGATTGCGAAGAGCTGCCTCAGGTATTCTAAGGTATTCCGAGAAGAGTTCGCCTTGACGCGAGCCAGTCTTACGTAATCCAATCGCCACGTCACGATTCGAGGTAATGTAATGCGCATTTGAAAACGAGGCGAGAAAAGGACTGACATGTATACGAAGCTGGTCCAAGTGACTAATTTGACATAATAAGTGATGCTGTAAGCAAAAAAAAAAAAAAGTGGCGGCGTGTCCTGTTAGGAGTGGGGTTTATTCCGTGAATTGTTTTTTTTTTCGGCTTTTCCAATTTTGTGGATAAAATGTGTAGCAGTGAAAATCTGTAATGCAGGAATAAAGTTCCTCTGAAAGCCAAAATGCTACGAGAAGATGCGTTATTCTCTGTTTACGGACATAACCTCTGACGAAAGGAAAGCGCTTGTTACAAAAATGAAATGTTCCCATGAAAAAAATGGGGCTCTTATGTCTTGCGACACCGATTCGACATCCTTCTTCTATCACTCTTAAAACATGTGAACTCTCTACGTTGTAACCTTGTCACACCACAATAATCGTCATCCATCTTGCGTGTTTTTCCTTTCTCTGACGCTGCGCGCCGGCTACTTTCGTGTCAAGAATGTTACGAGACGAGCGCAGACGCCATCGACGTTCCTGTCGGAAAATTTAAGTACCGGGTTCAACGCCGTTAAAGAAAGGAAGTGCTCGAAAGATTGATGACCGATTATCTTCGCGTGATACAATTACACACCAATGGGTGTGCAAGGTGCACCCAATAGGTGG
Source organism: Dermacentor silvarum (assembly GCF_013339745.2). Lineage (NCBI taxonomy): Eukaryota > Metazoa > Arthropoda > Arachnida > Ixodida > Ixodidae > Dermacentor > Dermacentor silvarum. Next base: position 90,697,051 of record NC_051157.2, read on the forward strand.
TGCTCAAAAAATGACGCTAATGTCGTCACCGATCCTTTCGTGCTCGCAATGCGTCAAAAACACGGCCTTCGAGATTTGTATATAAATAATCTGAACGATGTGAACACCAACCATATAAAGCGAAGTACCAAATTTTTGTTCGATGCCCGTAATTATCCTTGCCTTTGCTCTGTAATAAGCAACAGTTACGCGAGAAAGATTCCTCGTCACGAAAATGATGTTGCAGGTAGCCGGAAGTGAGGTTCGAACATAGCCTACATTACCGCAAAAGTCGTTATTTTAGCAGATATTTAAGTGCTCCATTTCATATTTGTTCATTTCATTCGTAGCACATACTTAGTGTGCCATCCTCCGCAAGTTCCTGACCGTTTATATGCAAAAAGACTGTGCTACCAGACGCGGTATATCTAATGTCGAATTCCTGACTCTGTGAGGGGTATAGTGCTTTCAATGCATGATACACACGTGCACGTGACGTGAGCGTGCTGCCGTGCCTCTCAATCTTATACAATTTTTTAAAAGTTAATTTTGAGGTTTCACGTCCCGGAACTCCACAATAGGTTATATGAGGGATGGCATATCGTATAGTGGAGGGCTCCTGATAATTTGGTATCACCGGGACTTGTGTACCTAAAGCGCAATTGTGTACCTAAATCAAACTTCGTGAGAATTCGTGCATTCCTTCGCCTCCTTCGGAATGCCGCTGCGTGTACTCGAACCCGCGACCTGGTGCTACGCAGCATAACGCCGTATATCCGCTCAGTCACCATGGTGGGTAGACGAAATCTCAGTCGGAAGCGTTCTTCGAGAATGCTCTTGACTCCGGTACAGTCAACGTGGTCAGCAGTGAAAGGCGTTTAACTGCGCAGCTAGAACGAAGGCACGGTAAACGCTCAACACATTATTCGTGCCCACAACCGTTGCCCAAGAAGCTTCGTTGGCCATTGCAACGAGGAACGCGAGAGCATCTGTCGATCTCGGCCTCAAGTATCGTTTTATTGCAGCGGCGGGGGACAGTCCTAAATGAAAGGAGACCAATACTGCAGCTTGCGGGTAAGAACGCTGCTATAATCATTAGATGATCACGTTAAACGCCGTGATCTCGAAAGGCGCACTACGGATCGTGCATTCGAAGTGCGACTTCTTATATAGGAGTCAAGGAATCGTTAGTCAGCAGACCATAAAAGTTTACGGTCGCTTCGCGCAAACAAGGAAGGGCGAAAGGGGACAAAGGGAGCGCCAAATTGTCGCTCCCCTTGGCTCCTTTCCCCCTTCCTTGCTTGCGCTAAGCGACCGTAATTTTTTATGGTCTGCTGAGATTCTTGTAGGAGAACGGCACGTTTAACCGCGTCAACAAATCAAGACAGAGGCGGCTTAATTCTATTTCGTGCGCTGATCGGCCCTCACGTCAGCGCAAGCAGATCACGCATTGCTCAAGGTTCTTCTGTATGCACCGCCGAACAAATTAGGATGAAAAATCGGCAGCAATTAGGATGGAAGGGCATCGCAGACCTTCACCCGTCACCTGTCCCTCCTTTCATCTTGGATCGAAGAAGCTGAATGCCGGTCGCCGCCGCTAAGTGTGCATCACAGTGCCCACAGAGATAGAGAGCACCCACGACGTGCACCCATAGGCACGCGGCGGGCCGCCAGCCTGTATAGAGACAATAAATAAGGAACCGGCTCAGCAGAAGCGACATCGGCCTGGATGAACCAGCAGCGGCGAGCACGAAACCGCAGCGCCGGCCAGAGCGAACACGCACGATCACGAGGACGGATCGAAGCAGACAAAAATAAAGAGGACCCGAGAAAAGGTCGTCCTTTTGTTCCGCTGCTTCGACATTGCGCCATTTGTCAAGGACGATGCCGAGCTGGCAGCATCAGCAGCAGCAACGGCGGCTCGCGCAGCGTGAGGAGCCCAGCGAAGAAAAGAAAGACCGCGGAGAGGAAGAAGAGGAGGTGCCTCGGCGGTTTCGTTTGGGAACCACGCGATGATGAAGCGTGCGTGGCAGTGGCAGCATCCAGTGGACCGTCGCATACACACTGTGCGCATGCTCTGGCGGGTGGACCATGGATCGACGAGCTCGCGAAAACGTAAAAAAAAAAAAAAGGGAAGAAGCGAGATGCAACGACGGAACAATACAACAGAAGAAAAAAAGAGAGAAAAAGAAACTAACGACGAAGCGCAGTGGCCATGGAGGAGAGAGAGGAGCTTTGCCAGCACTCGAGCAAGCACCCTCCGCGGGCAGCACGGCGGCGACAACAATTGGAGCAAGGTAACAAATGGCGCCGAAAGAGGACAACAACGCTCGGAATTTCCTGAGGATTATCGGGCCGGCTGAGGGGCTACCCGCGGCGCGCCGCCTCTCCGACGATGCTCGCTGCAGCTCCGCGGCTGAATAACCTGCGCGGCTGAAACGGTGAGCGCTCCTCTTTGGCTGCGAGCTCCACCGGCCATGTCCCTCGCTGAGTAATGCGAGAAAAAGAAACACAATAAATCCGAAGACGTAGAGAAGAACGAGAAAATGAAAGAGCGAGGCACCATGTAAGTCTATAAAACAGGGGCACCGGCGGGGCCAAGAAATATGAGCGTGGCGGCGGCGGCGGCGCTAAATATGTATATCGGATACGCAGAGGAATCGGCGTCGTCCCTGGACCGAGGATGCGCTATAGCTCGGCCTGTTCGCAGAGCATAGCGGGCGGCCGCGGTGTATACAGGCAGGACGCGATACGCATCGAACTCGGCGCAAGACGGCCGAGGCCCAGCAAGTGTAACACATCGCGTTCGTCCACCAGCTCTATACAACAAGAAGCACGCACGTACACCTGCCTCGATCGCGCGCTGAGAACGTTGCCGGACAAAGCGACGACGGCAGAAAAACAGGAGAAGAAAACGCGAAGGACAGCTCGACAAGGACGGAAGGACAAGCGCCACTATCGACGATAAAGGAGACGATGAAAGCGTCGAACTGTTGCTGCTGCTGCTGCTTTAAGCGTCTATATACTGCCTGAGAGCAAAGAAAAACGGTATAAGACAGAGAGCCGGGACTCGTATTGAAGGGCACCGGTATTACAAGGCGAGGACTGCGCCAGTCGAAGTCGTGTGTTATAGAGAGCGAAATAGGCTGCGACATAAGTTTCGAAGTAAAAGGAACCGCGCACATAATACACATTGCCCCGGAAAAGAAAAGAGAAGAGCGATCGCCTAAGAAGTATAAGGCGACGCAATCAGCACAACAACGAATGTGGCGGCTTATAGCGCTCGGAAGGCGACACGGAACGGGATGGCCGATTCGTGTTGCGCCGCTGGCACTCGTTGCCGACGCACTCTTTTTTTTTTTTTTTTCTCCAGGACGCACATCCGCGCCGCTTTCGGTGTCGGTGTATGAAGACGGGGAAGGAGGAGGAGAAAGGGCGCTTTTGAGCGCCGGAATCGAGTCGAGGTGTGCACAGGTACAAGATGTCCCTTCTCCTGAATAATGGTCGGGTCATTTCTCTCCGAGGGCGACGCCGGAGGTCGACTTCGCGGCTGCCGCCACCGGAAAGATAAGGAAGCGAGCGCTTTGACTTCGGGCATCTATACGGCTCTTCCCAGCAGGGTGACGCTACGCAACGCAGGAGCGCGCGGATTGCACGCCGGCATTGTGACTTTCCGAGCGCAGCAGCGAAAGAAAAGGAGAAAACAACCTGCAGGGTTAATGGGCAAATCTGTATATGCGAGTCGCCGTCTGGATGCCTCAGACTCCTCGCGCTTATTGAGACCTGTGCACGCAACGCGGCTCTTGGCAGCACGAAAACATGGTTTCGGGCGAGCGCTTGCGCGACATTTTGATGGAAGTATAGAGAACTCTACTGAAAATGAAAATGAAAAAGTAGGTGATGGGGCAACTAGTGTCGAAACCAAAGCTTGCATATACACCGACCTGCGGATAGGAAGCCTTCATACGCATGCCAACGCAGCGCTTGAACGTTTGTGTACTGAAGGCTCTACACCACCAGGGACAGGCGCGTGCCACCTGACTGTGACGTTGTTACTTGTTGCTCATGGTGTATACCTCTTCATACCAATGCCTCATGCAGACAGATAAGGTTTGTTGCGATAGAAATTATACGAACAGTCGGCGCACGTACGCGACGTCGGCGCCGTCGTGCTGTCCTGGTATCGATGGCGCAGGCGCGGCCCGCACATGGAGTGTTAGGAGGCCTCCAGATATGCGCAGTGCGTTTGACTGCAAAAGCGACGAAGCCAAGTGGACGCACCGTCACGCTCAGCTCAATCGCCCTCTGCCGGAGGCAGGGCAGCGTTCTGGCTTCCACTGCTGGCATGAGCGTTGTGTGCACTTAGGTAAGCGTTCCTGATTAGCAGCTGTCTGTATACCGCACCGTGGTGCATACGCTGGTCTGAGGCTGGAACGAATAGTAAACATCAAGCTCAATCTACCTAATCCTTTCATTGTGCACTGACAAAGGCCGACGGTTTTCCGTCGGTCTCATCTCATTCACCATCGAGGCGCGGTACCTTTAACGCCACTGCCGACATTCCGCAATGCGCCAGCGTTGTGGCAGACTCATAGAGCGCCGTTCCTGCATGCTACGCAATAGCATTTGGCTCGCGTGTTGCGTAAGTCCATATCACGTCCGCCTAGCAGCTCCAGCGCAAAGCTAAACTTTTCTATCGGTTTCGATGCTTCGCCTTTGGGCGAAACTGACATTTTATAGTTTTCTGTAAGCGTGGCAGCGGCACACTAATAACGAAGGCTGCCGCGACAGTGTAGTTCGTTCGAAAAATTGGGCAGTATCGCCCGAAGGGCGAAGCATTGAAAGCGATAGCAAGTTTTAGCGTTCCGTTGAAGCTCCTCAAATGGTGTTACCTGAATACGCGGGGGCGACACGTTAGTGCCCCACGGCACGCGAGGCAATTTCTGCTGCGCAGCCGAGACAGCACCCCGGCAGCTTCCAGGCGTCTCAAAACGCTGGCGTGATGAGGAGCGCCGCCACCGGCGTTGCACGCGTCGCACCTCAATGATGTGCGAGATGAGACAGGACAATCGTCGTTTCTAGCTTGAAGGTGTACCGTTCTAGGTGTTCTACTGTGTACGTCGGTGACAGCTTATCACCGACGTCGGCAGCGTTTGGCTGCACGCCCTCACTGGCGCCGTGATCGCATAAGCCACTTAATGGCTCCGACGCATGCTGCGTTGCTGGTTGCACTTTGATTGACATTTGATACCGACGACGCCGTCGGCAGCTTCATTCCCACCGCACGAAAACTGTCGAGGAATTCCCCTTAACGGATTCGCTGTAAAACTTTTCGTGCCGTACGATGCTCGGTTACCTTTTTTCTAAAGCAGAGAAGCCAAGCGGACGCAGCTCAATATTGCTGTGCGCAGTGTTTGTAGCGAAGCGAATAATCAGTTATCTGCGAATTCTGGTGCTGTAGCATATGGACGTCTTCTGCGAATGCACGTCACATTTATTCCGCTCGCGAGGTTTACGGAATGTTCGGTGTTGTGCTGGAAGTTGGTCATGAATCGGCCAGTCATGTGAATTGGGTGGCTCATCGGACGTACGAGTCGGCTGATTCTACGAATGGCGCTCGCGTGATGCGTTCGAAAAAGGATCTCGGGAAGGACGATTGATCAAGAGGGACAAATTGTCGCTTTAGTTCCCGCAGTTAATTTGCGTACGCGTGTCGCGGGATCATTGTACCCTCACAAGACAAGAGAGGATGCGGTGAGGAGAAAAAAAAAAGATATATATACCGCGCTGCGCAGGCTTTTGCACCCTGCGCAACACCCCCTAACTGTGTGCACATTCGGGTGTAGCGTAAGAAGGTGAACGATAACTGGAAAGGGGGAGGGCGATGAAAGGGAAGAGTACGGAGCGTGAAAGATATGTAGAATGTGTCCGCCGAGGCACTTCCAAGTGCGACTTTTTCTCTCAGAACTTTGCCGGAGCTGCACGGGTCTAAAAGAGAGAGAGAGAGTGAAATGGAGAAAGTGGAAAGAGCGAAGACAAGGCGGAAGCAGTTTGTCTTTTTTGTCGCCGTTGCCCGACACTCCGGCGTCCGTACCGCTACTGCGTTTTGGGTGCACGACCCTCCTGCCCACCCTCGCGCTCCACTAGGCGTGCCGAAGAGGCGCCCTCCTCCTCTTCGTTATTTGCGTGACACCTACACAACTGAGAAGGCAACGACTCTCTTCGCACGCTCTTTCCGTCCCACCGAAAGCGAGGGTGAGACGCGGGTGTTCTCGAGCAAAACAAGAGAAGAAACCGCGGGAAAGGATATGAGTTAGGAGATGGGCGCTAGAAAAGACTTTTCTGCTCGGACGCCCATCTCCCGTTTACTTCCCTTTTCTGTGTATGTTTGTCCTCGCGCGAGCGCGTCTTGTGTGTTTACTGGCGAGCCCTCGGTCGTCCGTCCGCCACGAAAGGGGGTGGGGTAGGCGATTTGTTTTGCTTTGCCCGTCGCGTGTTGCCCCTCGAGGAAGCGGCGGCCGCAGCTGGCTGCGGGGCGCGAACTTAATGGAATGAGTAAAAGCCAAGCCGATGGGGCCGCCCGGAGAGCTTCGGAGACGCGGCCTGCATCCCGCACTTCCTTTCTGCGGCCTTCGCTGCGCCGCCGCCTCATCTCCGGACCGACGTGTGCGCGGTAAGTGACGTGCCTCGCGCGCGTCTAAAGTGAAACCGTTCAAGACGGCGACGAAGACGGCCCGCGCCCAAAGTTTGCTTCCTCTTCGAGCGCGAATCCAAGGCCGATACTGCGTCGCGGGGTAGGGGACGGAAAAAGAGCCGCGTCGAGCGACGCGCAGATGTATGCGGTGGCCCTCTTTCCCGAGGGACGACCGAAATTGGCCGCCACGCAGAGCACGCGCGCGCGCGTTTGCTGGCTTTGGTGAATTGAAATGACTCTCTCTTGTCGCTGCTTTTGACCGCCCAAAGGCTCTTTCTGCGGGAAAGCGTGCGTCTATGGGGGTGGGGGGGAGGGGGGGGGGGGAATCGGGCGATATTGGGGTGGAGTATGTTTGTGCAAGCCGGGCCGGCCGACCGGCCGGCGACGAGGGATGTTTTACGTGATGCGCCTCTCCAGCTTCGAGAGTTGATGCTGGAAGATGCAGGCTGAACCTGCCAACATGTGAGGTGAGGGACGGAGGAGGGGGAGAGGGGAGCAGTGTCTTGATGTGGGTAGGCCCTAAAGCGTGCCCTAGCCCTAGGCGGGACAAGACCTTAAGTGCAAGCAGACGCGAGGGTGAGAAAGAGAGTCGGGAGTGTTAGAGGAAGAGAAGCAACTTGGCCTCTTTGAGTGAACAAATATGAGTTGACGCGTTCAGCGCCGTTTTTCATGTACGCCTTCTGGTTCGACTGATGGCTGGCTGGTGCACGTCGGCGAGAGCAGGTGACGGCTCGTCGGCCTCGTGCCTCTCTGCCATTTCCCCACCTTTTACCCGCCTCGTCTTTAGAGCTTCATGTTCGCTTCCCCCTCTCTCTCACTCTCCCGCTTTTATTTCTTAGTTTTGGTCATATTTTTGGGCTGTTCTATACGCGCTCGATCAGGAGTGGATACACCAGGGGCTTAGGGCTCGCGAATGTAAGCTGTTGTGTTTATTACCTTTTTTTTCTTTTTTTAACGCTGGTTGTGTGTATACAAAGCCCGAGACATGCTACAGGGGCACGCTCTGGCCGAAATGCCTTAGTTTCAGTTTCGTGAGTGCTCAGGCTTCTATCCTTATTTTATCAAGAACTATGAACTACGAGTATATCAGGGCTACAGTAGGGCGCTGGGATAAGAGGGGGCATGGCGTGCAATGTGAATGTGTGGCAAATGTCAAGTGAGGTAAATATCAAATATGGCTTTCTGAGACAAAAGAAGGAACGCTCTCTATCGTTATTGTTTCAGAAATTTGCCCTCGAAACATTGATATGGCTTTAGCAAAAGAGAAAAGAAAGGAGACCGCATAACTTCCTACACGTACTGCCCACCTACGCCCAACGTCGTGCATATGGCGGGACGCTACTGATGCTTGAGAATTTGCACGCTCCTCGGTTCACATTCATTAAATGGCTGCAGAGAGTGAGCTCGTCGACTTACTGATTCCTGTATAGGGCGTTCGTTTGTTCATTCATTCATTCATTCATTCATTCATTCATTCATTCATTCATTCATTCATTCATTCATTCATTTTATTTCATTTCATTTCATCGGATCACTTCATTTGCCAGCACACAATTCTTCGTGGCTTAATCGATACGAAGCGTCACACATCAAGCAAATCTGCCGTAAAAACACATTTAGAAGATGGCTATCCGAAGCGTGGATTGTTAGCACCTCGAAACGTTAGTGGGTAATGGTCCGGCAATAATAATCAAAGTGCTGAAAGAGCCACTATACTTATAAATAGTCAAGACTGCCAGTTAATAGTCGTCTTTAGTAACTGAAACAGATATATTGTTGCGCATTTGCTAGTGAGGCTACAACATCTGTCCTATATAACTGCTCTTTTTTTTATACGCATGTAGTTATCACTATAAATTGTTACCGTGGCTAATGACCCGCTGTAACCATGTTGTGAAGTATTTATGAAAACTTCACGTAAGAGTGGAAACCTAGGTTGACTGGCTTCGATTGAAACTAAATGTTGTATACAAACAAGAAACGCATGAACGTACGAGGACAGGACGATACGACGTGTTTGTCCTGTCTTCCTCTGTTTGCACTTAGTCTCTTTCTATCCGTCCTATATTTAGTGCATAAAGTTCTCACTATTCATTACTGCGCGCATTATTGGGAAGAGCGACTGAGAAGGAAAAAAAGTATTTGTTAAGAGAACGTGCAAAAGAAGCATCACTCAGAGGCAGTAGGGCATGGCTTTTTACTAAATTACTGACTCCGTCTCTATTTTTCTTTTTCCCTGTCAAACACTAGCGCACACGTACGCGCGCGCGCACACACACGCACACACACGCACACACACGCACACACGCACACACACGCACACACGCACGCACACACGCGCGCCACACACTAAACGGTGAGGTCAGGCACCTATAATCTCGTATTACTTGGCGCTACAATGGCGTCAATTTTTTACATGAACACGTAGGTCACGTTTTGAACGGGGAAAATATTACGAGCTTGCCGCTGTATTCTTATTGACCTGGCAGGCGAAAGCAAAGCAAACGTGACACCCCTCGCGTGATGTTTCGCCGCATTGCTTAGCAGTGCTGCGGTGTAGCTGCCTGCGACGAAGCGCCTGTCAGGAAAGTGCCAAAGGATTCGTAGTATGGGAGTTCACAGGAGTGGTTGAAGAAGGCTTTCTTGGCCCCCACAAGTATCAGAGTTCGTGCTGTGCGCTGTAGACCACGGAGAAATACAAGAAAAACAATATTAAGAATACTTCGGATTTCTTTTAATGGCATTAGACTAGTGACAAAAAGAAAACGCACACGTTGTTGCCACCCTGCAGTACTTTATAAGCGCTCATGCTGCACCCAGCTCGCTGTCCTATTTGCTTGTGTCCGTTATATATTTCTGGCTTCCTCATAAAAAGTGCAGCCGAGTAAAATTTCGTATTTATAGAGCTCGACCTTTTAAACTCTTGACATGTTTGGCTGCCGCGTGATTTCTTCCGGTTAAGGTTCGTTGTATTTGTCAGGTATTGGGACGAGGCTTCGCGTCAGTTTCTGTAACGTTTCCCTCTTCCTACTAACAACGTTCCCAGAGTGGGAATTTTTAACCTGTGGCCGTAAGCGCAGGTGCGCCTCGGAAAAAAAGCGCGGGCGTCACAGACTCGGCCAGCTCGCTGCCTCGTTAGGCCTCGTAGTTGCGTTTACGAGGTGTTGCAGGCATACGCCCCCGCCCGCCTCTTGTCTCCACCTCTTTGCGAGCTTCTCGCGTCGGTCCAGCCGGGTGAGCGCGGCGCCGCATCCCTCCTCTTTCTGTTCTTTTCGCCTGCCGCGGCCCGAGATGCATATCTCGGCTAGCGTTCATGCTCCCGTGCATTGGGCCAAATCCGCGTCATCTGCGATCCGCGTAGAGTTGAGACCCCCCCCCCCCCCTCTGTTCATCCTCGCCCACTCCTCCCCATTCTCGTAGCCTGTATGTACTACCTATTCTGCCCCCCCACTTCTATACTTTTGTATCTCTTGTGTACATGCTCGTGTGGACGTATGCTGGAGCGAGAGAGAGAGAGAGGGAAGAAATGAGGGGGAGGGAGCACCCTGGCACGTGTGTGTATCGTAGGGCGGATCGCAAACCGGGGTAAGTCTGCACTTCGCATGGGCTAATTGCCTCTCGCCGGCCCTGTAATGAGCGATACCCGAAATAGACGGCGGGCCCAAAGGACTGCGGGCGCGCCCACGGGATGAGGCGCCCGTTCGGACCCACCGCAGCGCGGCGGCCCCGGAGCGGTCCCGTCCTGAGCGTGAGGGGTGCCCGCGACGCCTGCGCTGGGGAGTCGCTGAGACCCCAGGCTTTCCGCCCCGGAAGTCCCGCGACAACGAGATCCGTCCGCGGCGTTCCTCTCGCGAGTGGAACTGCGCGGGATACATTTTCGGTGGGCCCAAGCGCCGACGTATAGCAAAAACCTTGCAGCCTTAACGTCCGGAGGACTGGACATCATACATAGTATACAGACGAACTCAGTCGTAAGTCTACTAACTCAGGTTCACTAGGACTCCGTGTCATTCGTAAGTCTGAATCTGAGTGAGCTTCAACGAGCCTTGGCGGGCGGGAGTCTGCGTCCGAATGAGTCGAGGGGTGTTGAAGGGGGCATCAGTTCTAGCCAGAGTGATGTATTCGGTGAATGTGTGCTTATGCGAGCGCGAGTAAGTTCAAGCCCGAATCACGTGCGATTCCGCGTGTTCTTGACAACGCGATCTTAAATGCGAGGCTGAGTCCACATGAATTCGAGTGAGTGAGACTGTATTCAGGATTGGGGCTCGCTGGTACCAGTAAGCCGGAGTGAGCTCATGTCATTAAAGGAGTGGTGTCCATTAAATCAAATTTGATAAGTGTGAGGTGCCAAGTTAGGCGTGAGTCAGGAATAACCTCTCCAAAGGCGAAGACCTCAACAACGCAGTATACAGCAGAAATCAAGGCAGCACTGATTCTTCGTCCGGCGTCTTTGGCTTGGACGGGGGGCATATTGTGTGTCCAAGCTTCATGCTCGTGGGAAGTCGGGGGGGGGGGGGGGGGGGGGGGGGGCATGCGCATCAAGTAATACACCAGCACGGCGTCATCAATCTCGGAGGCCTTAGAATCAACTACTTCTTCTCTGCACGCTACACGTGATGGCGCTCGTAAAGCACAAGCGTGGCACAGTTCCTTCATTTAACTGGAATTTTCAATTTGTATTTCAATCACGAAAAAAAGGAATTTCCTATTCCTTGTCGTTACCTTTACGGTTCGTGGGACCCGTTAAACCATTTTGCAAACTAGAAGAATAAAGATACAGCGCAGCTTTTCTTTCGTTTTCTTTTTTGTTTTCTTTCGCGGAATGAAAGCAGCTGTGGAGAGCCTGTATCTATACTTGTCAACTCTTCCGAATGTTTCGTAAAGTTTGTAAATTTGGGTGTGTTTTACGGTCTTTGTACATCACCGCCACTGTGATTCGAACTCAAGCCTCTGCGGCGAAGAGCAGTGGAGGCGCTAACCACTGCGTCATCGAGAAGTTTTCTATGCGGTCCATAATGTGTGCGGAGTTTCGCCCTCTATACGCAGATTCAGCGAACAGTAGCGTCAATGCATGTATTTAGGAAGTGACGATGCAATACTGTAGGGGACGAGGATGACCTTATTGAGAAGATGATGATGTCCACTGTGATAACTTGCTGCTTGCCGCAGTGAAGTGAGTTCAGCGCCGAAGGAATGACTGTAGGCTGCTGTTCATTATTATTATTATTATTATTATTATTATTATTATTATTATTATTATTATTATTATTATTATTATTCTTATTATTATTATTATTATTATTATTGCTTTTGTAAATAGAAAAAAATTGCGCTAGCCAGCCTATGTTTTTTGTTTTTTTCTAGTGACCTTCCTGCCTTTCCTCTTCTTGCTCTCTCTCTCTCTCTCTTCTTGTGTGTGATTCCCAAGGAGGTTTGGTGATTCCAATGTTCTGCTCAAGTATACGTTTTTACCAGCTTTATCGATGCAGCACATGTGTGCCGATCTCCGCAATCGGCACACATGGGCACACACGCTTGCGCAAGACAAAATAGTTGTGGGCCACGCGATTTCTGCTACCACGCGTTCGAACACGATATCCGCATATTTACGCCTAAGGCTTACGCGTTTCACTTGGGAGCCAGACTCCCAGTGGTACACTGTGCAATGCGTAACTATAACGATGTTTGTATATAAACCAACTGGTCGAAGCTTTCACTATACAGGATATGGGTGTTTGGTTAACGCCGTATAGAGCCATTGTCACGCAAGCACAAGAAAGCGCTTCCCTCTCTCTTATAAAAAAAAATCCGGCAGCTGGCTGCTTGTGACTATTATATATACAGATGTAACCATAGTTATATGTGTGCACGCCTGCGCCTCCGGAACATATACACGCGCTTTCTACTCCCACGATCCGACGTCGACGTCACGTGGTACGCGTCCGTGTTTGCGCCGAGATTCAAAGGCGGCTCCGCAAACCCGCGGCTGAGATTCAAAGCCTGGGCTGAAAATTTGCGTTCTCTCGCATATAAAGCGGGTCCAGAATGGAACCTGACGCGCGTTAAACAGCAGAGCTGAAAACGCATCTTTTGACATCGCGTGCGCTTCTCCTGAAAAAATTTTTAAGAGGGATCAAAAAGAACAAAACGAAGCAGGAAGAAAGAAAGGTACTTTCCGGCTTCTCGCTTTTTGTTTTTGTTTTTTTCATCTGTGGTACCTGCTGCACGTGTGCTGGGGAGAACGTCAAGAATTCGAAGCGGCCGCGCGGCCTGTTGGCTCTTAAAAAATCAAGCGCCGCCGCGCGCTTTCCAAGCGCGCGCTCTCTCTGCTCTCCCGCTGCCAACTAAAACGGTTTCAAGATGCGCACTTCGAGATTTATGGAGAAGCCGTGCGCGGTCGCCCTTTGCTTTGATTCGGTCTTTTTTTTTTTTTTTTTTTGCTCGCTGCGTTCTCGCACGTCGCTTCTCGGCTTGCTTGCCTGCTTTTATTATCTTTCTCTCATTGTTATGTTTACCTATACGGTTGCTTTTAGAACGTTTCAATGAAGAAAAAATGACGGCAAAGCAGCGCAGTGTAGACATCCGCTCCGTGCTTGGGATCCTGGTTTACCCAACGGAAGATGTTTCGAGCGACTAGCTGACGACAGACGCACGCAGTTGCATATGACTCTCTAAGCTCTCTTTTGTTTCTTATTTTTCTTTTTGTCTGTCTCACTCTCAGGCACGGGATTTGAGCACCTCGGAGGTTGACTATATAGGGTATGAATGCGTGTGCGCAAGGACTGCTACGGAACTCGCCACGCTAGTTCGCAGCCTTCTCGCGAGAATTGTACCACACGGTCCGAGAATCCAAATTTCGGTTAATTCTCATCACGATGTATAGGGAGGCCGACGTGTGTGTAACTATTGTTTAGTTTTAGCCGCAATAACAAACACAAACTGGTTGCGGAATGGCGTTATATATTCTCTTTTCAGCTGCTTTGCGCGATAGGCGTGAAGAATTGTTCACGGCGCGCATACTTAAGAATAATAATACTGAGGATGAACGAAAGCGGGGAAAGTCCTAACACGCTTGTTGGAATCTCCGTTAAGTGAAGTTTTGTTTAAATGTTTCAGTTAAATGGTATCCGAAGAGACACAGCATGAAATTTTATTTTATTTTGAACCGCGGGCGGCAAGGAACTCTTTGCATTGTTTGGTGTAAAATGCTTAAAGCATTGCTTTAATGTCTGAAATCATATTCACAAAGCTTTTGGTTCGTTTTCTTTACCATTGGGTGGTAAAGAAAACGAACGCTTTGGTAATATTATGTCCAACATCACGACTGGCTGCCAATTGCTCCTACAAACAGCTGTATACGTGAGGATTTTTTTTTTCTCAATACGCATCCCTTGGTCGGATTCACAACTCTTAGTTTCGCTCTACACGAATTTCGAGCGACGCTCCATGCAACAGTCAAAACACGCCATTCGTTTCTACCATGTAATCTGAAACTCGCGTCACCTGTAAGTCCGTGACAGACGCGGTCGCTTTGCGTGCAACCTGTATGTACTGTTGATAAGTTGATAGCCTTCATGACGATCATGTTGCACCCTCGGTATACATTTTGCGGACACAGGATCGAATTCCAGTCGGTGTCTTGTGTGGGTGTATGGAATGGATTTTATTTTCAACCTACGGCTTCCCTTTTGTTTTTGTTCTTTCTGTCTGTGGCAGAATTTGCTTACATCGAATGCCGACAACATTTCGAGGAGGAATGCAGTCGATAACATGCCATCGGTGGGTGAAGGGCGAAAGTCTGCGCAATAACGGAGGATGGATGGCGAGGGCAAAGAGTTGAGGTGTATAGATTTGCTTGTAGCTTGAATTCGTGTTCATACGTTATTCGAGGAAAGAATTCCTTGTGACTGTCCAATAAGAAGCAAAGGGATCAGAATGTTTATATAGGGACGGGCTGGAACGAGTGCGAAGACGATGGGCGAGGAAGCGGATGCGGCGGGAATTTACGAGTAAAGTTCGAAATAAATAACGTCGCCATTACTGAGCTCTGAAACGAGCGTACTTGTTTTGGCAGTGAGCCTCCGCTCACGACACGTATAATTATAGTATGTTTGGTTCCTTGCACAGGGGTGAAAAATTGGTATTACACGCCGTATTATACACGCGGGAAGATTAAGAACTGTGGTGTGCATGGATCATGTATATGTAAAAATGAATATAAAGAATAGAATACGAAGTAAAGGTCATTTTTTCTCTTAACTTTTTCTACTAAGGGCGTCATGTCGAAGAGAAATGGCCTAATATTACCGACAACTTGATGAAAAGCTGCAGATGCGTTCTGTACGCGGTCGGTCATATACTTCGCAAATTATGCGCAGAGTCCGTTCCACGATGTAACAAAACCAGCAGCATAAATTGAAATGCGTCTATCAGAACTACGCCTGTGCATTGGTTTCTGGCGTATGTCTGGTCTAAGTCTTCTTATTCAGATTGAGTGACCTACCTCTGCTTCTAATCCATGTAGTAAACACTTTACTTTACACTTGTTGAACTTGCCCTACCTCGACGTTACTTTAGTGAATGGTGGAGTAGTAGTTGTATAGCTCAAGGGGTACGAATTACCGCATTTATTTCCTTCTCATTTTTTAAATCCGTCCGTTCGTCAAGCGATGCGTTTGGGCACATTCGTTTGCAGCTCTTGGTTTAATTGTTTAGCTCTAATAATAATTGGTTATACTCTTCTGTAACTAAGTATTAGCTTTACATTTCCATTCCTTAGTGTGTGCCCTATTTTACTACGCTGTCTGCTACGTGTCGATTTTCGTTTTATTTACGGTAGTGCTGTTACCGCCCCGAAAATTTTCTATGGGGCGGCAAACTAGTCAAGCTGTTTTGAAAAACCGCTTTTTGTCACAGTCCTTCTTTCTGTATCTTGACAAAATGAAAATAAACTTTATTTGATTTGATTTAATTTCAGCTGAGGTGTCAGTTTAGCTTTTGTCTGCAGCATTGATTTAACGAAGAGTTGGCGCAAAAGGCACAAGACTTTGTACCTCTTCTTATCGTGTCCTTGCGCGAGTACATTTTGTAAGTGCAAGAAGCGGATCACAACGACACACACACAAGGAAATACCCAATGCCTCTAGCAGATGTTTTTCTAGCAATTTCAAGCACTTGTCACGTTCATTGGAAACCCTTTAAGGAACGTCATTATTCTGCATCTCGTTGGTAGCAACGAAAGCCAGCTCTTATCCACTTCAAAGCCACCACACACAGATTCCATCAACAAGGCGTTGAAATCTGACTGCTTGATTCGGCGGGATGCCAATTACTCTCCGCCTTCCTTATTTGAAATTACCCTCGTGTTGCTGGATTTGAGCAAGCCAAGGCACTTTTCGCGCCTTTGACGTGAACGCTTATAGAGAGAGAGAGAGAGAGAGAGACAAACATACTTTAATGAGATGCGAACACGTAGCAGTTGCAGCTACTTAGGTGCCTAATTGTAAACGGCTCACGCGTTTTTAAAGTCCTTCACGTGCTCGCACACTGGTCACAGCCAACGAGCGCTTATCTCCTTCCTTGTTTCTGCCAAGTTGTTTCTACTGCAGTCAGTTGCTATTTCGGTTGATATTACCGCCAGGCAGTGCCCATCCCAGACGTTTTAACGATGGAATCGTGTTAATGTTGAGCGCGAGTGCGTCATTACAAAGGCCTTTATTGAAGATTGCAAGCTGACATTCAGATAGAGCCACACGACGCCGTTATAGGTGGCAACCTTCTCCAAGCTTCCAATTTCCATCAAAAACGATCTGAACATTTCTCTGTTAAAAGAGTGAACTCTCACACTGAAAATTAAAAGAAAGGTTCAGAGAGGAAATGTTTCCTTTGCTTCCTACAAAAGCTTCCTTGGCCCGCTGGCTGTCCGCCAGTGGCCGCTGCAGGCAAACCACACCGAATCCTAAACTCGTTTTAACAAACCACTTATTGTGCAATCGCTTCTCGGAAGAGCGCATTGCTGACCAGTCAGTATACATTGAACAACATAACATAACATTAGGCCAGCCGGAAAACAGAAATATTATCAACAAAACGCTTTGTGTATTCTTGCCTTGATCTAACTGTCCTCTGGTCTCTACCACTTTTTTTTATACTCTTTATTATCTGACTTACTTAGCAGAAGTGATTGCTTGCTATCGCTACAGTAGCATAACGGTGCTCGCGGCTCATTCCTGTTGCCTGCGAGCGCTTCTTCGTCTTAATTTTTTTTTTCATGGCAGCAGCACGTCCCGCAGTAAAAAAAAAAAAAGTACGCACGCGCGCGAAATCTGAATTCCCGATATCGGCCGCATTTAGCGATATCAAACGCGTAATGCAGCAGCGCGACATAAAATTTCTCTTGACGCCGACGACCGGCCCGAACCGCAGTAAAAATCGAGATGGACTTCTTCCTGTCGATTCCCCCAACGCGAGACGGACGAGTGCATAAACAAGCGAGAAAAGAAAAAAAGAAAATGAACTCAGCGGCAGCAGCAGATACGCGCGAGAGCTCCTCGATAAGGAATTCGAATTCGACGCGCATGTCGCAACCGGTCGTATAATCCGGACACGGTCACACGCGTTACGCGCCTACGAGGGACAGCGGCCGCGTATATACGTAGATGCCTGTGCCTGAGCAAGACCTCGGCTCGCGTTCTTTCTTTGGGGTTACACGATCTCCGCTGCCGATTGCGCGGTGGTCGAAGACAACGAAAGAGCTGCAAAAGGATAAGAAAACAGGAAACGCGAACAAAATCAAAAAAACGCGGCAACGCGCATAGAAACGCTTCATCTTTATAGGGAGAGGTCGGGAGGAAACGATTCAGATATTTCAAAGAAAGAAAGAAAGAAAGAAAGAAAGAAAGAAAGAAAGAAAGAAAGAAAGAAAGAAAGAAAGAAAGAAACCTGCGTGTGACAAGCATGCAAGCGAGCAAGCAAGGGGGTGGGATAGGCTTTCGATTTTTTACATGAACTGAAAGAAGTGAGCGAAGCCAGAGGCAAGCTGGCGTTTTGTCGAGATAGGGAGCGAAGAGGTGATTAAATGCGGTTTTTTGCCCGTAAAGTAAGGCGCTTCGGGGACAAAGAACTCATCGAAAAAAGAAACGAAGCAACGAACAAGAAAAAAAAAAAGAATTGGACTGCGTGCCTAGAGCGACTGCAACGCGAAAATTCGTGAAACGACACTCCGTACAACGCATAACGCTATGCAAGCCTCCGTGTGTCCACGCAGCACAAGAATCGCAGAAAGAGAGCAATGTAGGAGGAAGGCGCGAGGAAGTAATCTCGGGCCTGATTTTCAAGGACTGCCTTGTTCTCGACGCTGGAGAGGGCGACCAAAGTGCGTGTCGGTCCGTGGTTCGCTCTTGTCCGGCCGATTCGTTAATCTGGCCTGCGCGAAACTCTCGGTATTTCCTGCTCTTTTTCGCAATATATTGATTTTAATTCGTTTGTCGCCTACGACGCTCGTTTCCGCGACTGCATGTCCGAGATGTGGCATGATATTTCGGACAATTCTCTTGCTTTTTCTCTCTCTATCTCGCCCCCGTGTCTCTGTCGCGCTCTTGTCATTCCTTGCGTAACTGCTTCGCCTTAGTGGGCGTGTGTTGACGCACGACACAGATGTTGCGAAACTGAGAATGACCGGACATAGCAGCGAATATCGAGGTAAAAATGAAAAAAAAAAAGCATGTTTGCACGGGGCTTGAACGGAGCGAGTGTGATCTTCCACTCTAGCCTCGAGGCCAGCTCCTATCTTTGCGTGCCCCGTACGGTCTTGTGTGTTGGCAAGAGCACTCTCCTTCTCTCCGAATTCTTAAGCATATGCTCCGTCGCACCATTTGATTCACAAAAATACGTGCGCGCAGTGTTTCCTTTCTCTCTCTTTACCTATTTCCATTACCCCTTTCCCGTACCCCCAGTGTAGGGTAGCAAACCGAACACTCGTCTGGTTGAGCTCCCTATACCTTTCCTCTCCTTCATTTCTCTCAGTCGCTCATCAGGGCGGAAACACAAGCGTTAATTTAATTGAAGTAAGTGGATTTATTTTGAAATACCTTTTCTTTTGAATACAGAGGGGGTGGGAAGGGGGGTATGATGTGTAGCCCAGAAAATCCGCTCTTCTACTACATACGCACCCGCCTCAAGATAAGGTTGCGTGCGAACTCCGTTTAAATGGAGGGTTAGTAGTTTTCCGCGGAGAATATACCAGGGAGGGGAGACATGTTAAACCATCTCGTGCTTGCGCAGCACAGTCCTTAGAGTGATGATTAACAAAGGCCTAGTGTGTATCCGAGGCTCGAGAAGGCGACGCTCGTATACTCCACGGGTGAGGAGGTATATACTCCAATCACGTGAGCTCAACTATTACGTGAATTGAGAGCGGCACTGCCTCCTCCTCGCCCGTCTTTCCTTCCCTCTTTCAGAGGGCGCGGGTTCGGCCGCCTTCGTCACATTTGTCGCGACACAATTACAGCTGGCAGCCTGGCAGCAGCGGTGATCCCGTTTTCGTACACCGGCTTCAGTCTTTCGCCGGGATCAGAGTACAGCCTGAGTCGAATTATATCGGTCTAAGCCCCGCGTTAGGGCGCCGGGAGAAGTTGAATCCCGGTGTTCGCTTTTTACGAGCCACCTCTAATGCTCCCGCTCGGTCACCGTGGACCCTCGTCCGCACCGAATGCTGGGAGCAGTTCCAACTCTTTAGCACTGCGCACGTTTGCGAAGGAACCCCGCGCACCGCGCACAACGAACGAAGCCGTTCCTTTCTCTGTGGTGTCACCAACCATACTCCCCTGCGATACTGGCGCCACAGCATCCATGTGTATACCACTGTGTCGTCGATGTCCCGTATAGCGAGACCTTGGTTTATGCTCGAGGGAACTATTACGCGGTCCCCGCTTCGTGCTCGGAGCATCGGTGCAGCCTCGAACATGCAGGCACCTTCCATTATAAACTCCACGCGGGGTTGCGGTTTTGGTGCTCGAGCCTAAGCTGAAACTAGAAGGAGAGTCGAGCATCTGCAGGTATATACGCTGCTCGGAGGCAGTGCGGACCGTCAGTTGGACTCTGTTCTCACCGTCCCCATTTCTTCGTCGAGCAGTTTTAATGTGTTTTACTTAACCCGTTTGTTTCTGGTGCGTCGCCTCGAACGCTGCTGGCTTTTATACGGACGAAGGATGGCTGCGAACGAAACGACCGCTGGGAAGGCAGCGTGCTCCCTTGTTCCCCGAGGCACATTACAACCCTTTCCTCGCTCTGATGGGTGCCGCACTGGCGGGAGAGATTTTCTCGGGGCCTGATTTATGGACAATCAATGTTTAAATGGCTCGCGACACCTTCGGGGTCTCCCGCTTTTCACCTCCGGTGGTGCGGCTCCGAGTTCTCGCCCTTGGCTGAAGGAGGCCCCCTTCTCCGCCCTTCTCGCCGGCGCGCCCCTGCGAGCCAAGCCGGGCTCGGGGAAATGAGCCGAGTGCGGCGCTGATTGTTTCGCGTTAGCCTCGGCCGACGGCCCACCGGTCACCACTCGCGGATGACGTAGCGCCTGTTCTGAAAAAAAAAATTAAAGGTTTGGCCCACTGCGACCGGCGCGGGTACAAGTTTTTCGCCCTGTCTCAAGCTGCTGTTGGGCAGGCTGCGGTTAAGATCTGGCTGTGCAGAAAGTCGACAACGTGCAGCGTCCTGCATACTCTCACTCCCTCGCTGCGTGCAGCAAGCAACGCGAGACATCGGAAGGTGTGTGTGTGTGTGTGTGTGTGTGTGTGTGTGTGTGTGTGTGTGTGTGTGTGTGTGTGTGTGTGTGTGTGTGTGTGTGTGTGTGTGTGTGTGTGTGTGTGTGTGTGTGTGTGTGTGTGTGTGTGTGTGTGTGTGTGTGTGTGTGTGTGTGTGTGTGTGTGTGTGTGTGTGTGTGTGTGTGTGTGTGTTCACAGATCGCTGATTTGTGATCGGATGTCCTTGTTTGTTGCGAAGTATCAGCATTTACCGACGAATAAAAACGAGTGGCTGCAGATTATGGGCACTTATAGCCCTTTGCGCAAGCCGGTTTACGCCCAGTGTGCTGCAGAGTAACAAGATGACCCCTCCTCCCCTTGCATCACCCCTAATCCCTAACATAGGGGGCGTTATGAGATTGTATTCATTAACCCTAGCAGCCCGATAACCTACACAGCATGCGCAGCGAGGAACATTATAGTCCTTTACCTATACGTAAGCGCACCGCGTTCACTCGATGGCGTACTCTATTCTAATGGCATTCTTCCCACATTCTCTTGTTTTTCATCTCCCGCACTCCACCTATAGCCTCCGAATTCACTCCTCTAACAACTCTCGAACCGACCCATAGCCTCTCAGTCTTGCTTGTCTTTCGGTGACCGAGCTTTGTCGTGCGCGAGCACACCCACTCCGTGGGCTGGTTCATCGTAATCGCTGACGTGGTATGTGTATACAAATATACGCAGCGAACCCGACGGTGCTCCCTTGTTTCCCGTCGCCCGTATAGTACCCCCTCCATTCTCCTAAATACGTGACGCTCACAAAGGGGAGAAGCCTTGCGCGGGCAGGGGCCTGTGGTCTAGGAGGATCATTAGTGATACGCGATCTTTTTAATAGATTTCGCCTCATTGTGGCACGGCCTCTCGCTTCGCACAAGTGGCTGGCGTTGGCTGTTCGCGAACAGACGACGACACCACTGCGCTTCTTGCATTCCACTTGTGGGTGAGACTTATTCGCTTCTTCTTTTTTAGCCCCGTTTAATTTACATTTACATTTTTTCGCCTTGTCTCGGCTTCGACGCGCGCTGTCGGGAACCCACGCAGCCCGTGGTTTTCTGTGCCGGTCGTCTATACGGTGCGTCAACGGGTGTGTGCGCGTCGTGTTTCTGACAGCGCGCGCGCCCTCTCGCGTTCTTTTTTCCGGTGTCTCCCACTTCCTCAGTCTCATTATGCGACTGCAATCGCGAAGGGTCGTTGGCATACTAAACCTGACGAAAGCGTGCTTGTCCTTTTGTTTTTGTTCCTTAGAGTTTGCGTGGAGAAGATCTGCTCGTTACTACACAAGTGAGCACTATTCGTGTTTGAGCTGTCAACTGCACCCTGTTGAGTTAGACATGCTATTTCTCTTTCTCTTTTCTTTCTCTCTTTGTCTCTTCCGTAGACCGCTGTGAACCGCTAGCAGGCGGTCCCTAGTCTGAAACCTGTGTTTGCGGACGTTGCAGCCAGGGTTTCCAGCTTGTTCAAGAGACAAGGATCACCCCAATGAAGGCGCTTTTGTGACGAGAAAGCGAAAAATTATAGCCAGTCGCGTTGCATGTATAAATACACTATCCTCCCAGCTTGAAGACTCGTTAGCGTTCGCACGCAGGTAGGCGGCGGATCCCTCGTTCAAGTTTCGTTAATGATCTTCGGTATACACAGTCTTCGCTTCGAGCGGCCGGTAAGCGGACGTGAAGTGGTGGTGTGCGAGAAAATGTGACCGATAGTTGACACGTGGAAGCTTGCTACTTTGTCCTGACAACTGGAAGGGTATACGAGACTGCACTATTGTTGCGAGTCGTGGGGCCAAACGTACATAACATACCTTACTCCGTTATTCCGATTACAAAAACGGGCTGTTCGTGCGATTACTTTCTCCTCGGTGCGTCATCCCTCTAATCCTCTATTTCAGAGGCTGCGTATACTGCCGTTTACTGACATACGGAACTACAAGATTTCCTGCTTAGTAAATAAAATACTAAACACAAACACACCTCTGCCGCGTACCATTTTCACGTTTTCGTCGTTAAACACACGGCATGTACGCAATGGGAATCTTATTTTTCGAATGTGTACGGCGAAAGGTTAATTCAATTCTCTGGTGTTAAGCTATGGAACAATTTGCCTCTTGAAATAAAACTCGCAAGAAATTTTGACTTTACATGCAAATGCCACTACTTAACTTACCAAGCACGTTCTTGAGATTTTTATATTAAAAAATTATGTGTATGTTAATTTGTTGTTTTTCCTTCTTCTTTCTTTTTGTTTGTTTTCAGCGCAGTTCTGTGAATATATATAGTATTTACCGCTTATGTATGATACTTTCGCTACTTTGTTTGTATAAGACTGCTAATTATTGCAATACATTTTTTTTTGTATTGGACCCATCACTAGCCGCTTTAGGCTATGGGACCAAATATCCTTGTACGCATCTTTTATATTATTGTGTAATAAAATGACCCTTTGATTGATGGAAAAAAGTGGGAAGGGCGAGTCCGTCACAAAGCAATCACGGAAAAGAGAGCCCTTCAACGTTCTGGAACACTGTTGTTCTGAAACAATGTTGGTAGAACACGTATTCTATCAAGGTGTGATGTATACCTTCAACCGCGTGTGGTAGAAAAGACGCAATCTGTGCTCAAACAGCGAGTCCTTCAATCGTGTAACACACTGCTATTTCCAATACAGTTCTGATGTTGAGGAATGTCGATGGAACTTTCTTTTTGCCCTGGAACAGAGAAATTAGCGGCTTCGTAGACCTAACTCTAGTGCTTTCTTTTTTTTTTTTTCTTTACTTCCAAAAGTTGGCGGCACCGTGTGCAGCCGGGGTCAAAAGTTTACGGTGCACTAGATCTGAAAAAGGAAAGAAAGAAAAACTGAGTATTTAATTAATCCTAAGCAGGCAGCTTGAGCTTCAGATTTTGTTAGCTGCACTACTCTATAAGCGACCAAACACACGGTTGTACTGCTTTGTTCGATGCGAGCTAGAACTTGGCTGAAATTTGGCCGTTTCGCGCGACCCATATCCCGTAAACTTTCGGCGCCGATGGGGCATAAATGAGGCTACAAGCCTCTGAGAACCGTTGCACAAGAGTACTGCTACAGCAACGAGACCCTGGCGCGTTTCTCCGAGGAATGATAAGAAATATTCGAACACACAACCAGCACAGGTGCCAAGAAACCATTTAGAAATTTGAAGGAGAAGTCGTTACATGAACGTCGATTCAGATTTCCTGCGTGACGGCCTTTGCTGTACCTGTTTACCACGGCAAGACTGTATATACCTGAACAAGTGTAACTCTGGGCTAGCGTATAAGTTAGTAATTCACTTGGCGCCTATTCAGGCCGGGCTTCCGATTTCGCGCTGTTTGCCTCCAGAAAAGTTCGGCAAATGTTTTTCCCTGCTTTGTTAGACGCAGAATATTCTAGTGAATTTCGACGTGTTTCTCTTCACTTTCTGACTGACCATGATAAATCAAACAAATCAAATGAAAACAACTTTTTTAAACTCTTAAAACCCAAATCTATTACAAATAAAGGCAAATTCTTCTTTTTTAGCCCTCCGTGGTGGCTGCAGTGGCTATAGCTTTGGGCTGCTAAGCCCGACGGTACGAGAACAAATCGCGGCCGCCGAGGCTGCATATCGATCGGGGCAATATGCAAAAAAGACCCGTGTGCCGTGCATATAGGTGCACGGTAAAAAAACCGCAGGTGGTCAAAAGTAATCCTGAGATCCCCACTACGGCGTGCCTCAGGATCAGATCCCAGTTTCGTTGCGTAAATCCCTAGAACGTAATTTTAATTTAAGTGCTTTTTTCTATATTGTGTATACGACAGGTGCCTAAAACACGCAATCTTCCCGTCTGTGCGCATTTTGCACGGCATGGCTCTCTTCTTGCGCTGTTGCAGGTTTTCAAAAAAAAAAAAAAAAAAAAAAAAACGAGCAGATTCAATGCAATGTAGGATCAATCAAAGAAGAAAAAATAGAAAAGAAAAAGAAAGCTTAGCTTTAAATATAATTTCGGGCGTTGCTGACAAATATAAAAATAAAGCAAGAACTCTAGTGACACGAGGGAATGCTTCTCTCAACGATGGTTTCTTGACTCTAACACATTTTCGCGATTGTCATTTTGTTGAATGGGAACTTTCTCGCTGAAAAACGCGATGATTTACACGAGCTCTGTGGTGCACGCGATGTGTGTTGACTTTGTCTTTGACCAGGCGACGTAAAACTGGGGAGTTTTCCAGGTTTTTGCGAAGCCCTATGACTGTATACCTGGCCGTGCGCAGAAACGAGAACGCAGTCCTGGCGCGCTTTTCGGCGTGTCACGAAGAGCGTCACAAACCGCAAGAGCTTCACAAGAATAGAAGTGCGTTTGTCGAAAATGAAAGCTCAGACGCGCGTTGCGCGTCGTTCGTATCTTTACGTTTTGTGCCAAGCTCGGCGGGAAGAATAACTGCATTTAAAATAAGAGCAAAAGCAAACATTCTTTTCAAATATTTTGTTCATTTGCTTTTCAACAAGCGCGTGCTTTTCTGAGCTTTGTGCACCTAGATTTCTTTTTGTCTTTCACCCCACGGACGTGCGCGTCCTGAACCGATATTTTTAGCAACGGGTGTTAATCGCGGGAGATGTGACGGGAAGTTACGGTTCAGCTACATTCGCTTTGAGACAAAAGCGTCGGTAACCCGTACATGTAAATGACGCCATTTGTTTACATTTCATGTCTTCCACGACACAAATCGGGATAAGCTGAGTATGCGGTTCGTTGCTTTTCTGCATTTACGTGTACCTCGGCATCAGTGGTAGCTTAGCAGATAGCAACCCTTTGGGTACAAACGTTTCAAGTCAAGTACGTTCAATAAATTGGTGCTCTTGCTTTTCGGACATCGTGAAAATATATACTGGAGAACGTTTCTAGGCGTTCTCCGGTCTACATTGTGAGAGAGAGAGAGCAAGGAGAGGAAAGGCAGGGAGGTCAACCAGACGAGCGTCCAGTTTGCTACCCTACACTGGGGGTAAGAGAAGGGGGCAATGGAAAGAGGAAAACAGGGAGATAGTGAGCACTGAGTGCACGTGGGATGATGTCACAGGGACGCTATAAGAGGTCTACATTGCAAAGGTATGCACATAGGTTGGCGCTAATGAATACGCAACAGTGCTCTCGGAGAAAAGCGCTGACATACGTGTCGTGGAGCTCTGATGCTTGATTTCGCCCGGAGGTGGCGCCACAACACAACGGAGCGAATTCTCTTTTCGCAAGAATGAGCCGCGCTGACGCACAAATTTCTCGTAGTGTAACGAACTGAGTAAGGTTTTGCGTTTTCTGTTTTATTACATAGCTGCAGAACGCCAAATGAAATAACGAGTAATCAAGTAATCGTAAATACTTCCTTGCATCCAGTTATGTATGATGTTCGTTATAATGAGCCCTATAGCTCAATTCAAATTGGCGTAAGCCTTGGTAAAATTGCTAGTTTCATGGTTGCTAGCAAAAAAATAACAATAACGCATTTCCTTTTCTTTGACGTTTTCGGGAACCGTACGCATAGAATTGGCCTGTATATGTTGAAGTAGAAGTAACCGGTGAATAGCCGGATTACAACTTCAGGCCATGAAAACTTCTAAAAAGAGGCAGGCAATCTTAGTACCTAAATGAGCTCGCATTTTCCGGGCATTATTTATTTACAATTGCAGTTAGGCTACAGTATAGTGGTTCCTTTGAATCTTGTAGGCGGCCTGTAACGAAACCATTTGGGCGTGAATCATTACTGCACCGAAATTTCTTTTTTGTTTGAAGGTTATCGCGGCATTCGTACGCATAATTTAGATCACTACGGGAAAGAATAAACGCCAGTGCAATTTACGTGACCACGTGTGTCCGTAATCCGTGATATTTTAAATAGACAACGGTGCATACAGCGTATATTCACACGTGCGTCGGGTTTCTTGCCAGCTGTTATTCGTGTGAAATTCAAGTATATACTTACTTGGTCTCGCATTTTGTCGCTCGGTTCCTTCATATCTTCATTTCCAAGCTCGAAATTCTCCGCAAATGAACACAGCAGCAAAGCAAGAGTTGAGGTTTTTATTTAACGCTTGGGTAATACGAACCAACAAGAATTAAACATAACACAGACATGCGATGCCAATCAGCTCAACGCCAACGCTCGAAAACATATTTTCTGCTCCCTCGCATTAAAAATCCGGAACTTACTTGGGAGCCAAACTTCCCAACACAGCCAAGATGTTCTAGCCCTAGGGAAGAAAAAGCCGCCGTTTTTCCGGACGAGCGAATCGCGGGCGCCGATCGCAAAGAATTAAACTATTACACAGAGTAAGGCTCGTAGTGTAATGAGGCAGCATAAATTTCAGTTAGCATGTTCTTATTAATTAAACACGCGTGATTCCACACACCGAAAGACACACACGAACAGACTTCACTCAATGACACCTACGCTGGCGTAATTAAGAGCGCCGGCAGCTGGCAGTGAGCGTGCTTGACCCAAAGCGAACGTGCCGTTGCTATCGCTCCCTTCACCACTTTAACTGTGCCGCGACGGCGTAACTTAGCAGATCATGTGACCTCCAGCACAGGGCTTGTGAGAAGACAGCGCGCATCAAGCCACCATCGCATCCACAGCAGATCACGTGACCTCTAACACCGGTGCGTGTATAGACGAGCATTATAATGTTACGTGGGATCGATTATAGGCAGGCGCACTGGTATAGGATTCCAATACGCTTGAAGTGTGGCCAAACACGCTCACTGTCCACCGCGAGACAACAGGGGTACTGAAAACTTCACAGGATCATCCGTTTAATATGACGACACGCGGAGTCATCAGCGGGATAAAGCAGACACTTCAAGGCTTTTGCACCTCCCGACGTCGGCACCGATGAAGCCAGCGCGGTCGGCCTTCGGGTGATGAAACCACGTTTAGGCTCCTTCTTGCGTTAGCAGGGCACGCTGTCAACAAATTGTCTAAATGTCGAATTTTTAAAAGCACTTTGCGACACCCAAACCGAGGACGCGGCACCGCGTGCATTGCGACACTCGCATCTCCAGGCACGCGGCCTCTGC